>NC_089822.1:268400253-268694353 GCF_035046505.1 Tiliqua scincoides
CTGCTGGATCAGGCCAAAGGCCCATCTAGTCCTGATTCCTGCATCTCACAGTGGCCCATCAAATGCCCAGGGAGCACACAAGACAACAGGCACAACCTGCATCCTGGTGCCCTCCCCTGCGTCTGGCAAACAGAGGCAGCCTGCCTCCAAAACCAAGAGCTTGCACAGACCTACTATGACTTGTACTCCTTAATGAACTTTTCCACCAGAAATTTGTCCAATCCCCTCTTAAAGGCATCCAGGCAAGATGCCATCACTACTTCCTGTGGCATGCAGTTCCACAGACTAATTACACGCTGGGTAAAGAATTATTTTCTTCTGTGTGTCCTAACTCTCCCAACACTCGTGGATTTCCCCTGGTTCTGGTGTTATTTGAGAGGGAAAAGACAATGACAATGAAAAGACAATTCAGAAGACAATGAAAATCATTGCTATTCTCTGTACAACCTGCAATGTGGTGGTGACCAAGCGGGCCGCTCAGAAGTCAAGGTTTCCCACCTGTTGAGGTCCATTCCTAAGGCCTTCAGATCTCTCTTGCAGATGTCCTTGTATCGCAGCTGTGGTCTACCTGTAGGGCGCTTTCCCTGCACAAGTTCTCCATAGAGGAGGTCCTCTGGGATCCGACCATCGCCCATTCTCACAAAATGACCAAGCCAAAGCAGGCGTCTCTGTTTAAGCAGTGCAGACATGCTGGGGATTCCAGCTCGCTCCAGGACTGTGTTGTTTGGAACTTTGTCCTGCCAGGTGATGCCGAGGATGCATCGGAGGCAGCGCATGTGGAAAGCGTTCAGTTTCTTCTCCTGTTGTGAGCGAAGAGTCCATGACTCGCTGCAGTACAGAAGTGTACTCAGGACGCAAGCTCTGTAGACCTGGATTTTGGTATGTTCCGTCAGCTTCTTGTTGCACCAGACTCTCTTTGTGAGTCTGGAAAACGTGGTAGCTGATTTACCGATGTGTTTGTTTAGCTCAATATTGAGAGAAAGAGTGTCTTTTTTTTTTTTTTTCTTATTTTAAGACATGGGTACAGGAAAAATCACAAACATATATGTACAGGGTAATACACAAGGGAAAAAACACCAGGAAATCGCAGAACTGTAGCCGATACTCTTATGTTTCCCTACCTATCATCCTTGAATAACTTATTGTTTATCTAACCACTCATACAATGATTTCCACAATTTCTGTATTCTCTCTATTTCGCCATCTCCCAATCTTTCCGTCAATACATCTATTTCGACCATCTCATATAATTTCTCAATCCACATCTCTACAGTGGGAGTATCAGGGTTCTTCCACAATCTAGCATACACCAATCTCGCTGCAATAATTGCATACAACAAAATATGTCTAAGATCATTGTTATAACTTTCAGGAAAAATACTCAAGAGAAACAGTTCTGGTTGGAAATGTATTTCACAATTAAAAATAATTTGAATAGTTCTATATATTTTTTGCCAAAATTTTTTGGCCTTAGGGCAAAGCCACCACATATGATAAAAAAAACCTTTCACCTCTTTGCATTTCCAACACTTATCGCATGTGCCGGGATACATTTTTGCTAATCTATCTGGAGACAGGTACCATCTATAAAACATTTTGTATATGTTTTCTTTCATTGTTACTGCCTTAATTATCTTCATATTTCTCTTCCAAAGCTGGTCCCAATTATTCATTGTTATATTATGTCCAATATTTTTTGCCCATATAATCATTACCTCTTTTACCGATTCGTCTACCATTTCCATACTCAACAGATATTGATACATCCTTCTGATATAATTTTGCTCATTTGATAAAAATATTTTATCAAATTCCGTCTCCTCTGGGTAGATTCCTTCTTTTTAATCTTTCAACCATCTTGTTTTAATCTGTAACTCCGTCAAGCAATCCAGTTCAATCCCTTTCTCCCACAATACCTCTTTTGAGTACATAACTGCTTTCTCATCTAATAGTTCATCATATCTCCTATTCTGTGAACCTCGCAACCACATTGGCCTAGTATCAATTTCTAACGGTTTCACCCATCTTGGAATCTTCTCGTAAACTTTATATCTAATTTGTTCCCAGACCAACAACAATGCTCTTCTTATCAGATGTTGTTTAAAGTAACTATGATATTTGGCTTTATCATAAATCAAAAAGGCATGTGGACCAACCTGCAAATCGTGTAGTTCTAATTTTAACTCTCTAGATTTTTCAGCTTCTGCCCAATCCTTTATCCAATTTAATGCCGCTGCATAGTAATAAATTTCCCAAATTGGCATTCCGAAACCAGCTCGTTCTTTCACATCTTGTAATAATTTCATCTTTATTCTAGCTTTTTTCCCTTGCCAAATGAAATTAGCCATCATTTTATTCAAATCTTGAAAGAACACCTTTTTTAATAAAATTGGGATTGTCTGAAATAAGAATAATATTCTTGGCAGCACATTTGACTTAACTGTTGCTATTCTACCCAACAATGATAAATTTAATCCATTCCATCTTTTTATGTCTTTCTTAATCTCCATCATTAACTTTAGATAATTATTTTCCATCAACTCACTACATTTATCTGATACAGTAATTCCCAAATATTTAACTTTCTTTGTGATATTAATACCAAATTCCTGTAGTTGCTGTTTCTCTTGTTTTCTCATATTTTTCACTAATATTTTCGTTTTATCATAATTTATCTTCAATCCTGCCATTTTACCGTATTCTGTCAGATTCTCTATCAAATATTTTAAAGACTGGGTTGGATTCTCCAAGATAAAAGTAAGATCGTCTGCATAAGCTTGAATTTTAAATTCTTCATTTTGGACCTTCACTCCCACAATTCTTTCATCTCTTCTTACTATATTATTTAATATTTCCAGAGTTATAATAAACAGTAATGGAGATAGAGGGCATCCTTGTCTTGTTCCCTGCTGGATTTCTATCATTCTTGTTATGTCACCATTTATCTTTATTCTTGCAGTTTGTTTGGTATATATCTTCTCTATAACCCTTATAAACTTTGGCCCAAAGTTCATCTGGTACATTTGTTGAATCATAAAGTTCCAATTTACTCTATCAAATGCTTTATGCGCATCTACAAAAATTAATCCTCATTTTTTCTCTGAGTGTGCCTCATAATATTCTATTATATTAATAATAACTCTCACATTACCTTTTAAGTGTCGTTTTGGCAAGAAGCCCGTTTGATCTTGGTGTATTATTTGCAGCAGAACTCTCTTTAATCTTCCAGCCAATATTGATGCAAAAACCTTGTAGTCTGTATTCAAAAGAGAAATTGGCCTATAATTTCTAATTTCTTTCTTTTCTGTTCCTTGTTTATGTATTAACGTAATTAAAGCTTCTGTCCATGAGTCTGAAATCTCATGTGCAGAGATTGCAATTCAGGGAGGTTAGTCCACATCCTGAACCATGACCTGTGTTTTCTTAAGGCTGATTGTCAGTCCAAAGTCTTGGCAGGCCTTGCTAAAATAGTTCATGAGCTGCTGGAGATCTTTGGCAGAGTGGGTAGTGACAGCTGCAGGCAAAGAGGAACTCACGCAGACATTTCAGCTGGACTTTGGACTTTGCTCTCAGTCTGGAGAGGTTGAAGAGCTTTCCGTCTGATCTGGTCCGGAGATAGATGCCTTCTGTTGCAGTTGCAAAGGCCTGCTTCAGCAGGACAGCAAAGAAAATCCCAAACAAGGTTGGCGCAAGAACACAGCCCTGCTTCGCTTCGGATGTCAAAGGGGTCTGATGTGGAGCCATCAAAGACTACAGTGCCCTTCATGTCCTCGTGGAAAGTCCAGATGATGCTGAGGAGCCTGGGTGGATATCCGATCTTGGGGAGAATCTTACATAAGAACATAAGAACAGCCCCACTGAATCAGGCCAGAGGCCCCTCTAGTCCAGCTTCCTGTATCTCACAGAGGCCCACCAAATGCCCCAGGGAGCACGCCAGACAACAAGATAACTCATCCTGGTGCCCTCCCTTGCTTCTGACGTAGCCCATTTCCAAAATCAGGAGGTTGCACATGCACATAATGTCTTGTAAGCCGTAATGGATTTTTCCTCCAGAAACTTGTCCAATCCCCTTTTAAAGGCGTCCAGGCCAGATTCCATCACCACATCCTGTGGCAAGGAATTCCACAGACCAACCACACACTGAGTAAAGAAATATCTTCTTTTGTCTGTTCTAACTCTCCCAACACTCAATTTTAGTGGATGTCCCCTGGTTCTGGTGTTATGTGAGAGTGTAAAGAGCATCTCTCTATCCACTCTGTCCATCCCCTGCATGATTTTTGGCCAGGGAGACAGGCCAGGGACAGACTGCACTTGCTCCCAGTGTGGAAGGGATTGTCACTCCCGAATCGGCCTTTTCAGCCACAATAGACGCTGTTCCAGAACCACCTTTCAGAGCGCGATACCATAGTCTTTCGAGACTGAAGGTTGCCAACTACTGAGTATAATATTAGCTGTTTTGTTCTCAATACAAATCATTGGGATCATTGTTTTCTAATGATCCCAAGCATAGAAGTGGCCTTCTTCACTGCTGCGGCACTTTGGGTCGACACTTTCATTGAGCTGTCCACAAGAACCCCAAGATCTCTCTCCTGATCTGATCTGAACTGATCTGATCACAGTGGCCCACCCAAGTGGCCACGCCCAAGGGAGCACACAAGACAACAGACACAACCGGAATCCTGGTGCCCTCCCCTGCATCTAGCAATCAGAGGCAGCCTGCCTCTAAAACCAAGAGCTTGCACTTACCTACTATGACTTGTAACCTGTAATGAACTTCTCCTCCAGAAATTTGTCCAATCCTCTCTTAAAGACATCCATAAGTACATAAGAACAGCCCCACTGGATCAGGCCATAGGCCCATCTAGTCCAGTTTCCCTGTATCTCACAGCGGGCCCACCAAATGCCCCAGGGAGCACACCTGATAACAAGAGACCTGCAAGGCTTCCTGGGAATTGTAGTTAAGAACATAAGAACAGCCCCACTGGATCAGGCCATATGCCCCATCTAGTCCAGCTTCCTGTATCTCACAGGCGGCCCACCAAATGCCCCAAGGAGCACACCTGCATCCTGCTGCCCCTCCCTTGCATCTGGCATTCATGACATAACCCATTTCTAAAATCAGGAGGTTGCGCATACACAGCATGGCTTGTACCCCATAATGGATTTTTCCTCCAGAAACTTGTCCAATCCGCCTTTAAAAGGCGTCCAGGCCAGTCGCCATCACCACATGCTGTGGCAAAGAGTTCCACAGACCAACCCACACGCTGAGTAAATTTTCTTTTGTCTGTTCCAACTCTCCAACACTCAATTTTAGTGGATGTCCCCTGGTTCTGGTGTTATGTGAGACGTGTAAAGAGTGTCTCCCTATCCACTCTGTCCACTCATGAACAGAAAAACAACTGGATAGCAAATATAGAATCCCAGAACACGGCTACATACAGTGAGAGAGTATTGTCAGTCACAAACACAGAGCATTCAAGTCTGGTATGTAGGTCCGTTCCAGGGGGTTACATGGGGTGAAATACTGATATCAGTGTTCTGTTGACACCTAAGGAAGAATACCATATCAGTGGTGGACCTGTTGGCTCGGAATCCACACTGCGATTCTGGATAGACGCTCTCTGCAAGTACCTGGAGCCTCTTCAGTGCAACTCAGGCAAACAGCTTTCCTACAACGCTAAGGAGAGAGATGCCACGGTAGTTGTTGCAGTCACCCCTGTCGCCCTTCTTCTTGTACAGCGTGACGATGTTTGCATCCCTCATGCTTGAGGTACTCCACCTTCTCTCCAGCAGAGACAGAAGATTTCATGCAGCTCAGTGACAATGATCTCTTTGCAGCATTTTAGCACTTCAGCAGGGATGCTGTGTTTTCCAGGTGCCTTGCCAAAGGCAAGGGAGTCCAGGGCCACGTGAAGTTCTTCTAGGGTTGGTTCACTGTCAAGCTCTTCCAGCACAGGCAGGCACTCAATGTTGTTCAGTGCTTCTTCGGTGACTACATTTTCTCTGGACTTTGCGGTCAGAAATACCCCTGCTGAAATCCATCATCCCACGTACTGTGGGAAGTGAAAGAATTTTGTCCCTGCAGCTCCAGTCATCAGCAGGACCTGTCACTCTCATCAGTGCTTATGCACCGACTCTGTCGTCTCCAGCAGAAGCCAAAGACAAATTCTATGATGACCTGGCCACCACTATCAAGAAGATCCCCGTAAAAGAGCCATTGTTCATCCTCGACGATTTCAATGCTAGAATTGGTGCTGATAACAGTTCGTGGCCCACTTGCTTAGGTCAGTTCGGCACTGGGAAGATGAACGAAAACGGCCAACGCCTGCTAGAGTTTTACTGTCATCACAGTCTCTGTGTCAGCAACACGTTCTTCAACACGAAGCCCCAACATAGAGTCTCTTGGTGACACCCAAGATCAAAGCACTGGCACCAGCTCGACCTGATTCTCACCAGACGCTCCAGCCTTCCCAGCATCAAGATCACAGGCAGCTATCAGGGTGCTGCCTGTGACACTGACCACTCCCTGGTGTGCAGCAGAGTGAAACTGCAAACAAAGCGATTGTACCACATGAAAAACGAAGGAAGACCTCGCATTGATACCAGCAAGACCCGGGATCAGAGAAAAGTGGAGGAATTTGCACGAGCGCTTGAGATTTATATGCTGCCTTTCCCCAGGCTCAAAGTTTAGGTAGGGACTCATTTCCCAAAGAGGCACAGCACTCTATCAGGGAAACCCTCTGCCCTGCTTCCAAGCTTTTGTTGGAGGAAATTAAAAGTAGTTTCCTCTTTGGGGGGAAGCAGAGGAGCTTAAGCAGTGAACCCCCCTTTTTGGGTATCACCCCAGAGAATCTCCCTCACCCGGCTGACTGCTATTCAATGGAAAAAGGCAAAGAGGCAACTTTAACAATGGCTTGTTAAAGTTACAAAAAAGAAGTTGTTCACTTACAGTTCCACTGAGTGTTTTTACAGCATATTTACAGCATCTGATTAGTATCAGAGGTTCAGCTATTACTTAGATAGCAAGGCACTAGAGCTTCCTCACCCTGCATGCCATGTGCTCAAGATGGCGTGGGCATCAGAGTCCTGCTTTGTGCCATCTTAACAGGTCAGTGGTTAGAGGACAAGAGAGAAGGAAGTGCTCAGAGGAGAAGGAAAGATAAAGGGTTAGGGCCAAACCCCCACAAGGATCACAGAGAGAAGAGGTAAAAAACAGTAGATTCACTGGGCCATAGCTTCACCCCTTCTAGACAGCATCCTGCCCCCTCTGGACAGCAGACGGAGTTACATCAACTCCAACACCTCTTCTCAACTCCAGATTCATGAGTCTAGCAGATTTATACTTTCTCGTAGAATCTGGAGGGCACCAGGTTGAGGTTATCTGGTGTGCTCCCTGGGGCATTTGGTGGGCCACATTTGGGGAAGGAATCCTTTCTGGGGATGACGTGGACTGATAGGGCAATTTTTGTGCTAGGCTAGACCAAGGCCAAGATCAGGAGGTTTTATTCTTTGTCTTTTTAATGTGATATTTGTAATACTGCCGTGTTTTAAGTAGGTTTTTAATGTTTATGGTTTTCATTGTGATTTTATGTTGTAAGTCCCATCTACCGGGTAGATGGGACTCGTCAGCCTAGGAAGGCAGCTCATCTAAGAGAAGGAAACTCTGACCTCAAACCTCCACTGCCTTGTGGCTACATCCAGTTGTGGAAAAGGCTTCAGGAGTCAACCTCGAGGCAAAATCAGGAGCCGGAGTCCCTGAGGCAGTTCATGGCTGAACACAGTCACGTTCTGGCAACTCCTGCGACGCCGCTGGAACCAACCGTATTGGCTTCTGCCTTTCCATTGGACCATTCCAGCGAGGTGGAGAGGGGGGATTTGCTGCATGGGTAACAGCATATCCTCCATACCTTCTTTTCCCAGGCTTCGCGCACTGGAGAGGACACTCCAACTTCGCCATACGGCGTCGGCACAACACGGGAAGCAGCAGTTTACCGGTTATAAGTCTTTGCTCGATTGGCGTAGAGCATGACGCCAGGGGCTGCTTCCGACGGTGGGAGAGATCATTGCATCTCATTGGGCAGCTACCACCCATCTTAAGCTGGGCAGTCCCCAGCCAGTAAGGTGTTGCCTTGCCACGGTCCGTTAACATCATGGGGTGTGTGGGGTTTAGGGTGAAAACCGACAAGCGGATCGACAACTCTGCACCATGCAACAGAAAACAGAAAACTACTGCCCTAAAGCTGGGCACCTGGAACATTAGGACAATGACACCTGGCTTCTCTGATGACCTGCAAGAAATAGACGATGCACGCAAAACAGCTGTCATCGACATGGAGCTGAGCAGACTGCAGATGGACATCGTCGCCCTTCAAGAGACTAGGCTGCCAGATTCCGGATCTGTCAAGGAGAGAAATTTCTCATTTTTCTGGCAGGGAAAACCACCAAACGAAACCAGGGAACATGGCGTTGGCTTTGCGGTCAGAAATACCATGCTGAAATCCATCATCCCACCTACTGTGGGAAGTGAAAGAATTTTGTCCCTGCAGCTCCAGTCATCAGCAGGACCTGTCACTCTCATCAGTGCTTATGCACCGACTCTGTCGTCTCCAGCAGAAGCCAAAGACAAATTCTATGATGACCTGGCCACCACTGTCAAGAAAATCCCTGTAAAAGAGCCATTGTTCATCCTCGGCGATTTCAATGCTAGAGTTGGTGCTGATAACAGTTCATGGCCCACTTGCTTAGGTCAGTTCGGCACTGGGAGGATGAACGAAAATGGCCAACGCCTGCTAGAGTTTTGCTGTCATCACGGGCTCTGTGTCAGCAACACGTTCTTCAACACGAAGCCCCAACATAGAGTCTCTTGGAGACATCCAAGATCAAAGCACTGGCACCAGCTCGACCTGATTCTCACCAGACCCTCCAGCCTTCCCAGCATCAAGATCACACGCAGTTATCATGGTGCTGCCTGTGACACTGACCACTCCCTGGTGTGCAGCAGAGTGAAACTGCAAACAAAGCGATTGTACCACACGAAAAAGGAAGGAAGACCTCGCATTGATACCAGCAAGACCCGGGATCAGAGAAAAGTGGAGGAATTTGCACAAGCGCTTGAGGAATCTCTTCCAGGCCCGGCCGACGCAAACGCATCCAACAGATGGGAACATTTCAAGAATACCGTTTACAACACCGCCTTGTCCATATTCGGCAAGAAGACCAACAAGACGGCAGACTGGTTTGAAGCCCACTCTGAGGAGTTGACACCAGTCATTGAGGAAAAGAGGAGAGCTCAAGCAGCATACAAGGCCTGTCCCAGTGAGTGCAACCTGCAGGTCCTCCGAGCTGCTCGCAGCAAAGTCCAACAGACTGCCAGGAGATGTGCTAACGACTACTGGCTCCAGCTCTGTTCCGAGATACAGATAGCAGCTGACACGGGCAACATCAAGGGGATGTATGAAAGTATCAAGCAGGCCCTTGGTCCAACACAGAGGAAAATTGCCCCTCTGAAGTCTGCCACAGGCGAGGTCATCCAGGATCGGACGCAGCAGATGGAACGCTGGGTGCAGCACTACTCTGAGCTATATTCCAGAGAAAATGTAGTCACCGAAGAAGCACTGAACAACATTGAGTGCCTGCCTGTGCTGGAAGAGCTTGACAGTGAACCAACCCTAGAAGAACTTCACGTGGCCCTGGACTCCCTTGCCTTTGGCAAGGCACCTGGAAAAGACAGCATCCCTGCTGAAGTTCTAAAATGCTGCAAAGAGATCATCGTCACTGAGCTGCATGAAATCTTCTGTCTCTGCTGGAGAGAAGGTGGAGTACCTCAAGGCATGAGGGATGCAAACATCGTCACGCTGTACAAGAAGAAGGGCGACAGGGGTGACTGCAACAACTACCGTGGCATCTCTCTCCTTAGCGTTGTAGGAAAGCTGTTTGCCCGAGTTGCACTAAAGAGGCTCCAGGTTCTTGCAGAGAGCATCTATCCAGAGTCGCAGTGTGGATTCCGAGCCAACAGGTCCACCACTGATATGGTATTCTCCCTTAGACAACTGCAGGAGAAATGCAGGGAACAACGACAGCCACTCTTTATAGCCTTCATAGATCTCATAAAGGCTTTCGACCTGGTCGGCAGAGACGGCCTCTTCAAGATTCTCCCCAAGATCGGATGTCCACCCAGGCTCCTCAGCATCATCAGATCTTTCTACAAGGACATGTAGGGCACTGTTGTCTTCGATGGCTCCACATCAGACCCTTTTGACATCCGAAGCGGAGTGAAGCAGGGCTGTGTTCTTGCACCAACCTTGTTTGGGATTTTCTTCACTGTCCTGCTGAAGCAGGCCTTTGGAACTGCAAGAGAAGGCATCTATCTCCAGACCAGATCAGACGGATAGCTCTTCTACCTCTCCAGACTGAGAGCAATTTCCAAAGTCCAGCTGAAATGTCTGCGTGACTTCCTCTTTGCCCACAATGCAGCTGTCACTACCCACTCTGCCAAAGATCTGTAGCAGCTCATGAACTGTTTTAGTAAGGCCTGCCAAGACTTTGGACTCACAATCAGCCTGAAGAAAACACAGGTCATAATGTTGCAAGGTTACAGCAAGGTTCAAAAGCAAACTCAGTACACAAGAGTGGTGGTCATCTGCAAGCTTCTTTATTTTCGTTGCCAGCAACGGGCTTCTCCTGTTCTTCTGTCAAAATGAGAGCATTGGGAGCTATGTGGGAACTCCTAGTGTCTCAGAGGAAAAAGCAATGTTCCAATGTGTGTCTCTGTTTAAATAGTATTTTGGCTCCTTTGTCTGAAAAATCTCACTGTTATTGGCTAGGGGTTCATGACATCAGAAATGGAAACTTTCTCAGGATTGGTTGCATTCTTACAGGCATTTGATTGGTCAGTCTCAAATTACAACTTCCTTATAAGGACAACATTTACATTGAGACATATATATCCTATGGATTCCAACAACCACTAGATGGCACTGTTTACCCAATTATTACTGGCCTTTGATATGTCTTTGTCTATCTCTGCCTATTCCTTCATTGGCCCGACCTTGACTTATCTCTTCAACATTCTTTGTGTCTGGCTGTTAATCACTGTGGGCTAAGCTCTGTTTGAACTAAGCCTCTTGGTTTTTAATTCTCTATATGTGACGTTGTTGCATAGTGGTATCTTCTATTCTATGTGTAAATATATACAAAACTAACTCTGTAAAAGGTTTTCTTTTAGAACTCTTTTCTCATTCATTTTAACTAAATTCAGCTCTTTCTGTTAACTTTAGAGTTCAGACAAAGGTTCTCTCATAGACAAATCTATGTTCCTGTGCAGGTGTCTTTTATCTTGGAAAACTCAATTTTTAGTTAGCTGTCCAGTTGATTTGCAAGTGTCTGTATTTCTCCTCATTAAAAGTGTCTCTGACCAGTGTATGAACTTCCAATTAACTGCTGCAGGTGTCTGCAGTAAATAATCCATCTGCCAACAGATAACAGTTGCTCAAGCTTTCTTATTAAATATGATTTAATGGTGTGTTTTCTTTTAGTTTTATTGCCTCTTGGTGCCAAGAGAGATTAATTTCATTTAATTGTTCCAAGCACATCTTGCTTCCTGGCACTCCCTGATTCTTCTGTATGTTGTATCTAATCTCCCTCTACGTTGTAAATCTTTAATTCCAATTATAAGCCTTTTACCTAAGACAAGGGCTTTATCTGAGGAATGACTTCATTTTCCAGTCTTTTGTTAATTAACTTTCTGCCTCTCCAAGGTTGCATTGGAATTACATCTTCAAACCTGTGGCTTTAAGTAGATTCCCACCTTTCTATGTATTTCTATTCTATAATCAAACTAATAAAAATTCACTTTAAACTACCATACTAGCATCCATTACACTTTAAAGAATAATCTTTATAATTATTAAAGCATTAAAAGCTATTGCCATGCAGGCATATTATATTTGGCACTTCTGTGATATGTTGCTTTGGTGCAATTAGCCTTAAACAGCTCTCCCCAGTGCATATTTTGGAAAGCTTGAATGAAGTTCTAAAAGCTTTTTCTCTCTGGTCTATGAAAGCTTGAATACAAAAATCCCTTTTAATTCTCTATTCTGTTGTTCTAATATTAAAGCTTGTATTTCTAAATGAAACTTAATCTCTTCAGCCTAGCTCCATATATCATCCTAATTAAACTGACAGCTTCTTTGAAGCTTACAACTTTTATCTAGTTTGACAGTGATAGAGATTTTAAAGGGTTAACCTAGCTTCTCTTGTTAAGAAAAACAACTGATATTAAGAGCCAAGGAAAACATTGGTGTTTCCCGTAAAAAGATAAGAGATCATGTTATATCAAAGTGACCTAAAGAGATCATTATTGACAGAACATGTGAAATTCCAAGAACTTGTGTAACCAGAGTTGTGAGCCAAGAACATTCGATCTCAGAGCAAAATCTCAGAGCAAAATGACCTAGTTAAAGCTAGAACCATGTAGTGTCAAGATATGCCCAAATAAGGAGGTGGAAGTGTGTCACATAGTTGTCACATGGAGTCACATGGTTGTCTTGTTCGACTCAGGTATTTAAAGTAATGTTCTGGGTGTGGTAATGAGAGAGGCAGGATGAGGAGGAAGGAGTGCACATCTGTATCCAAATTGAACTGAATTTGCTTGTAACTCTATTAATAAAACCTCCAAATGATAAAGACAAGGTCTATGGCTGTTTGACATTGCGTCAGACAAAAGAATCAGTAAAATCTCTCCATCAACAGCTTGTTAAGAAACATTGATTTATTGCCTGCTTGAAGCAGACCCTCTTCTCACTGAGAAGTGAAAATGGACTTTTGTAAGTCCAAGCATCATTTGATTTGATCTTAATATTCATTTTCAATCATATAAACCTAACTAATTTAACATGAAGCTTTGGTGTATTTTGATTCTAAAAGAAGCCTAAATGAATATTATTTAAAAGCCTTTTCTTGCTATGGGTTCGAAAAGAATCAAAGGAACTTCTCTGTATGCAGGCTGGGGCCATGGGTTTCCCCAGCAAAACTGTCAGCCTGCAACAGAGACAGAGCAACGAAATTGACCCAAGCTTTCATTCTCCTATTAAACTGCTAAGCATGTGGACATGGAATATTTTGGTTCCGCATAATGGCTACATACATACACATACATACATACATGACTTGTGACTTTCACTAGCCTCTATCAATGGTTCAGGAGGTGGACTCACCTCCCTGCATTGCAATCTCTCTGCATGAGCTGGAGGTTGTCCATGACTTTGTGTACCTTGGCTAAACGATCTCCGACACTCTTGCTCTGGATACCAAGCTAAACAAACACATCGGTAAAGCAGTTACCACATAAGAACATAAGAACAGCCCCACTGGATCAGGCCATAGGCCCATGTATCTCAAAGCGGCCCACCAAATGCCCCAGGGAGCACACCAGATAACAAGAGACCTCATACTGGTGCCCTCCCTTGCATCTGGCATTCTGACATAACCCATTTCTAAAATCAGGAGGTTGCGCATACACATCATGGCTTGTACCCCGTAATGGATTTTTCCTCCAGAAACTTGTCCAATCCCCTTTTCAAGGCATCCAGGCTAGACGCCATCACCACATCCTGTGGCAAGGAGTTCCACAGACCAACCACATGCTGAGTGTGAGGCCTCCTTGTGGGGGAGGGAGGGCCCGCCCGGCCTTTCCGAGGGGGACCCCATGTGGAGGCCTCAGACTCGTTCCGCAAGAAGGGGGGGTTGCGTCACCCAGTTCCCCTTCTTTGGGTTGGCAGCATTCATTAGTCAGGAGCAGGGGCTGCTAGCAGCAGATCCTCCTGCCTGCTCTTCCAACTCCCAACTGCCTTGTCATCCCTGGCCTCCAGGTTTATGTAGGGCAGACCCCTCCCCTTTGGCCCCTCCCCTTCCCTCACAGGGATGGTATAAAAAGGGCCTGTCTCTGGGCCTGCCCTTCCCTGGGCTTACCACAACTCCTCCCCTTTCTCTCTCTGTTTCCCTCCCACCTCCTCTCACCTGGAGCTGCCAGGCTTATTCCTGAGAGGGCTGGGAAGGCTGCTGCTTCTGCTGTGGTCCAGAAGCCTCCTCCCTGGGTAAGCTGGGGACTCAGGGGAGGAGGGGAACCCCGACTGGAGGGGCGCGTGGAGGGGACCACGCGTCCACTGGAGGGGCGCGTGGTCCGTCACAGGGATGAAAGGATTACCAGTCAGGTAATAGCGCCAGGCAGTAATGGCCCACTTCACGGCCAATGCTTCCCGTTCTATGGTGGCGTACCACCTCTCTGCCGGTTGCAGCTTTTGACTGAGATATGCTACAGGTCGCTCTCCATCTGGATACTCCTGTGTCAGGACAGCGCCCAGTCCCGTCGATGAGGCGTCGGCCTGTACGATAAAGGGCCGGCTAAAATCCGGGCTGTGTAGAACTGGGTCCCCAAGGAGGGCCTCTCGGAGGTCCTCAAAGGCCCGGTGGGCTCCAGCAGTCCATGGGATCGGGTTCCGCGCAGGTCCCTTTAGCAGATCAGTCAGGGGGCTGGCACGGGAGGCAAAGTGGGGAATGAAACGGCTATAGTATCCAGCGAGTCCAAGAAATTGCCGCAGCTGCCTCCATGTTTGGGGTGGAGGGTAGGTCTTCAAGGCATCCACCTTCTCGGGTTCGGGCACGAGCTGGCCTTGTCCCACTACGTGTCCCAGGAAACGGAGAGCTGTTGTTCCTAACAGGTTCTTCTTGGGGTTAGCCCGTAGCCCTGCTTCGTGTAGGGCTGCCAGGACCTTGTGGAGATGATCCAAGTGCTCCTCCCAGGTTTTGCTGAAGATCAGGATGTCATCGATGTATGCAACACAAAACGCCTGGCAGGACCTCAACACACGGTCAACCAAACGTTGGAATGTCGCTGCCGCCCCATGAAGTCCGAAAGGCATGACTGTGAAATGAAAGAGCCCCTGGGGGGTGGCGAAGGCAGTCTTCTCCTGGTCCTGGTGTCGGAGAGGTACTTGCCAATATCCTTTTGTAAGGTCCAGGGAGGACAGGTACCGGGCTTCTCCTACCTGGTCCAATAGGACATCTGCCCGTGGCATGGGGTACGCATCAAATTTGGCCTTTTTATTCACCTCACGAAAATCAATGCAGAAACGGACAGTGCCGTCCGGTTTGGGTACCAGCACGATGGGGCTGCGCCATTCACTGTACGATGGTTAATCACGCCAAGGTGCAACATATCCTCCACTTCTTGATTCACCAACTCCCATCGTTTCCGCGGAAGCGGTCTCCAGGCAGTCCGGACCACCGCCCCTACCTCTGTCGGTATCTCATGCTGTATGACATGAGTCCGGCCTGGGGTCGTGGAAAACCCCTCAGGGAAGTCATCTAACAGAGCCTTCAGCTGAGTCATTTGGTGTTCTGACAAAGTAGCCCCAAATGAGGGCAGAGTCGGCGCGGCCGGGGCTCGAGTATCCCATCCGTACCCCTCCTCCCCAGGGTCTACCAGCAGCTCTGCAAACGCAGGCGCTGGGTCAGGAAGGGGATCATGCCATGCCTTCAATTAGTTCACGTGTATGAACCGCTTTTGAGAGGGTCGCAGCCCGCAGCGGACCTCATAAGTACAGGGCCCCACGACCCGGGTGATGGGAAACGGTCCCCTCCAGCGTCCTCCCGGCTGGTTTGGGAAGAGGGACCCGTGTACCAAGACCTGGTCATTGTTCTGGAAGGTACGTACCCGGGCAGTGCGGTCATAGTAGCGCTTCTGTTGGTCCTGGGCGCATTGGAGGTTCTGTTGAGCCACGACCTGAGCCGTTTCTAAGGTCTCTCAGAGTCGGGTCATGTACTCCCCTACGGGTAGGGGTGGCGCTGCTGCTGGTGGAGCCCATCCGTCTCGGAGTATCGCCAGCAGGCCGCGGGGCCGACGTCCATATAGCAGGTCAAAAGGAGCGAGGCCAGTCGATGCTTGGGGGGTCTCTCGGACCGCGAAGAGGATCGCGTCCAGATACAAGTCCCACCAGGCGGGCTGGTCAAGGGCCAACTTCCGAATCATCGCCTTAAGGGTCTGATTGAAACGTTCCACTAGGCCATTGGTTTGGGGGTGATAGATGGCCGTGAATTTTTGTTTGAAGCCCAAGGTTTGACACAATGCCTTTAGCACCCCTGATGTGAAGGGTCTCCCTCTATCTGTCAGTATCACACTGGGGAGCCCCACCTGGGCAAACAGGTGCATCAGGGCTTTTGCAACCCCAGAGGCCTGCATCCCCCGCACGGGTACTACCTCAGGATAGCGGGTTGCATAGTCCATCACGACCAATGCATAACGGTGCCCCCTAGCAGTCCTTGGCAGAGGCCCTACAAAGTCCATGGCAATGCGCTCAAATGGCGTTCCAACCACCGGCAAAGGGCACAAGGGGGCCCGGGGTGGTCGTGGTGCGTTTTCCTTCTGGCAAGTAGAGCATGCGCGGCAGTGGGCCTGGGCGTCAGGGACCAAAGAGGGCCAGAAAAAATAGTGCAAAGCCCAGCCCACCGTTTTCCGCGACCCTGGGTGTCCAGCCCAGTCAGCATCATGGGCAAAGTGTAAGACCTGTGGCCTAAACTCACGGGGGACAACCAGCTGTTTGTCAAAGCCGCCTTTTTCTCGGGAAGGTACCACCCCCCACCAGAGCCCCACCTCCCTCTCAATTCAGGGAAAGCGCTCTGCCCGCCAGGGGTCAATTACCTGCCCTTCATTCACGGCGGTATTGTCCCGGAGGTTAGCTAGGGTTGGATCTTCTTCTTGTGCCTGCCGGAACCGGGGGTTGGCAGCCAGTCCCTCCGCGGGGGCATCGGGCAGTACCTCTGGTGTGAGTGCCCTAGTCGAGGGTCCTTCGCCTGGGTCTTCCTCTTCTGAGGCCAGGACTGTTCCCTCAGCCTGTTCTACAGCATGCCGCACCAGACTGTGAAAGGTCAGCGCGTCCCGGCCCAGAAGAATGGGGTAGGGCAGCTCCTCCACTCGTACCAAGTTGACCTCATGCGCCTGGTCCTGGTAGCGTAGAGTCACCTTCACCACCAGCAGGCATTGGGTATGTCGGTGTAGGCAGGCCACGTTCGTCCAGCGAAGGACTGGGAGGTCAGCTGGAAGGAGGTGAGCCCGAATCATTGAAACAGCACTGCACGAGTCCAGGAAGGCCGTCAATTCCCTTTGTCCCAGGCTGACCTTCATGACTAGGGGCACTGGGCGCACTGGCCTGGCCCGCCCTTCACCTGCCACCATCAACGTAAGGTCACATTCCATGAAGGGACAATCACGCTTGTAATGACCCATCTGCCCGCAAGTGTAGCAGGGGCCACGCCATGTCTCCTCCTTCGGTCCTTCGGCAATGTTTGGCAGTGGGGGTGGCGGTCCCTGAAGTCTGGGCCTGGGTGACCGAACCGGGGAAGGCAGGGGGGCTTCCTGAGGGGGCTTCCTGAGGGGGGCCATGGCCCTCTCAGGGTCAGTCCTCGCCCGTGGGGTCATGGGTCCACCTGGAGGCAAGCCATAGAAGCGGCCACGCGGGCCAGGGCGGGCCCGTCCCTCAGGAGGGGGGCGGGAGTTGCCCCTACCCCTGCAGCACCGTGTGTCTCACTCCGAGGGTCTTGACGTCCTTCGGCGGCCTCGGCATCTAGGAAGTTCTCAAAGAGCTTCATCTCAGTCCCTAGGTCAGCGGGTCGGTGTCGGCTGACCCAAAGGCAGGCTTCTGAGGGCATCACGTGATACACTTGGTCGAGTACCAGCTTGTCCACAATGGTACGGCCCTCTTCAGTGGTGGGCTTCATCCACCTGAGGGCCGCTTCTCGCATCTCGGCTATGACGGCCCGGGCCGGCTTCCCCGGGTATATCGGATGGCACGAATCCGGAGGCGGAAGAAGTCCTCCGATATTCCGTAACAATCCAACAGGGCATCCTTCAACCTAACATAGTGTGCTAGGTCGTTGGGAGGCATTGTCCTCCACATGGTGGCTGCTAGTCCTGATAGATGAGGGCCCAAGATGTAAGTCCACTGCGTGCGTGGCCAGCGGGCCAACGTGGCTGTCCTCTCAAATGTGGTCAAATAAGTCTCTATATCATCCTCCGGCAAGAGGCGGGCAACCTTGAGCTGCGGAGTTCCACCCGGGGCAGCCGCAGCAGCGCTGGCAGCCATCCCAGCCGCAAGCCCATCCTCGATTTTCTGCAGGAGCGCTGCTTGGTCGGCCCGCGACTGGCAGTATAGCTCTTGCACCAGTTGACTCTGGTGCTCTGTCAGCCACATCCCGAACTGGGCCAAGTCAGAAGGGTCTGACATCTCTGGCGGTCGGGGTGGGGGGGCTGTACCCTGCTGGTCTCCGGCGGGATCCGAGTCACGGCACCAGATGTGAGGCCTCCCTGTGGGGGAGGGGAGGGCCCGCCCGGCCTTTCCGAGGGGGACCCCTTGTGGAGGCCTCAGACCCGTTCCGCAAGAAGGGGGGGTTGCGTCACCCGGTTCCCCTTCTTTGGGTTGGCAGCATTCATTAGTCAGGAGCAGGGGCTGCTAGCAGCAGATCCTCCTGCCTGCTCTTCCAACTCCCAACTGCCTTGTCATCCCTGGCCTCCAGGTTTATGTAGGGCAGACCCCTCCCCTTTGGCCCCTCCCCTTCCCTCACAGGGATGGTATAAAAAGGGCCTGTCTCTGGGCCTGCCCTTCCCTGGGCTTACCACAACTCCTCCCCTTTCTCTCTCTGTTTCCCTCCCACCTCCTCTCACCTGGAGCTGCCAGGCTTGTTCCTGAGAGGGCTGGGAAGGCTGCTGCCTCTGCTCTGGTCCAGAAGCCTCCTCTCTGGGTAAGCTGGGGACTCGGGGGAGGAGGGGAACCCCGAGTAAAGAAATATGTTCTTTTGTCTGTCTTCTGTCTGTCTGTCTTATTTTCTTTGTCTATCTTACAAAGAAGATACAGAGCTGGTGTCTTGCGTACACTGCTGTACAGCAGCGAGTCATGGACTCTTCGCTCACAACAGGAGAGGAAACTGAATGCTTTCCACATGCGCTGCCTCCGATGCATCCTCGGCATCACCTGGCAGGACAAAGTTCCAAACAACACAGTCCTGGAACGAGCTGGAATCCCTAGCATGTATGCACTGCTGAAACAGAGACGCCTGCGTTGGCTCAGTCATGTCGTGAGAATGGACGATGACCTGATCCCAAAGGACCTCCTCTATGGAGAAGCGGTGTGAAGCAGGGCTGTGTTCTTGCACCAACCTTGTTTGGAATTTTCTTCACTGTTCTGCTGAAGCATGCCATTGGAACTGCAACAGAAGGCACCTATCTCTGGACCAGATCAGACGTTCCCTGGTTCTGGTGTTATGTGAGAGGGAAAAGAGCATCTCTCTATCTACTCTGTCCCATCCCCTGCATGATTTTGTATCTCAATCATGCCCCCCCACCAGGCGCCTCTTTTCTAGAATGAATAGGCCCAAACACTGTAGCTTTTCCTCATAGGGAAGGTGCCCAAGCCCAGTAATCATTTTGGTTGCTCTTCTACACGTTTTTCCATCTCCACTGTTTCCTTTTTGAGATGTACTCAAATACACAACACTCCAGGTGTGGCCTAACCATTGATTTGTATAACGGCTAAATTGGCCTTTTCAGCCACACTAGACGCTGTTCCAGAACCACCATTCAGAGCGCGATACCAGAGTCTTTCGAGACTGAAGGTTGCCAACACACATTACAATATTCGCTGTTTTGTTCTCAATACCTTTTCTAATGATCCCAAGCATAGAATTGGCCTTCTTCACTGCCACCGCACTTAGGGTCGACACTTTCATCGACCTGTCCACCACCACCCCATGATCTCTCTCCTGATCTGTCACAGACAGCTCTGAACCCATCAGCCTATATGTGAAGTTTTGATTCTTTGCCCCAATGTGCATGACTTTACACTTTCTTACATTGAAGTGCATCTGCCAATTTGCTGCCCAGTTTGAAGAGAACCTTCTGGAGCTCTTCACAATCTCTTCTGGTCCGCCACTCGAAAAAGTTAGGTGTCATCTGCAAACTTAGCCACCTCACTGCTCAACCCTGTCTCCAGGTCGTTTATGAGCAGGTTGAAAATCACCGGTCCCAGGACAGATCGTTGGGGCACACCGCTTTTCACTTCTCTCCATTGTGAAAATTGCCCATTGACACCCTCTCTCTGCTTCCTGGACCTCAGCCAGTTCCTAATCCAGGAGAGGACCTGCCCTCTAATTCCCTGACTGTGGAGTTTTTTTCAGTAGCCTTTGGTGAGGGACCGTGTCGAACACCTTCTGAAAGTCCAGATATATAATGTCCACGGGTTCTCCCGCATCCACATGCCTGCTGACCTTTTCAAAGAATTCTAAAAGGTTCGTGAGGAAAGACTTAACCTTACAGAAGCCATGTTGATTCTCCCTCAGCAAGGCCTGTTCATCTATGTGTTTTGAGATCCTATCTTTGATGAGGCATTCCACCATCTTACCCGGTATAGATGTTAGGCTGACCGGCCTATAGTTTCCCCGGTCCCCCCTCTTTCCCTTTTTAAAGATAGGCGTGACATTTGCTATCCTCCTATCTTCTGACACCATGGCTATTTGACACCACTGATATGATATTCTCCCTTAGACAACTGCAGGAGAAATGCAGGGAACAACGACAGCCACTCTTTATAGCCTTGATAGATCTCACGAAGGCCTTCGACCTGGTCAGCAGGGACGGCCTCTTCAAGATTCTCCCCAAGAATGGATGTCCACCCAGGCTCCTCAGCATCATCAGATCCTTCCAGAGTCTTTCGAGACTGAAGGTTGCCAATAAACAACATAAAGAGTACCATGGTATTCTTTACCATTTGATGCACAATTTCATGCAGAATGCAATGAAACAAACTGCATTGAAATTCTATCAAAAGTTATAACCAAAAACCCAGTGGGGGTGGGATGATGGGAGATCACCATGCCCACTGCCAAGGGTTACAAGTGATAGTAGGTATGTGGAAGCTCTTAGTTTTAGAGGCAGGCTGCCTCTGATTGCCAGATGCAGGGGAGGGCACCAGGACAAAGGTTGTGTCTGTTGTCTTGTGTGCTCCCTGGGGCATTTGCTGGGCCACTGTGAGATGTTGGAACCTGAAATAGATGGGCCTTTGGCCTGATCCAGCATGGCTCTTATGTTCTTATAAAGTATGAGACCCACTGCCTATTAAGTATTAGACCCACTGACACTCAGCAGCTGTGTTACAATAGACCACTGGGAGGTGACTAAAATGGGAATAACCACAGCTAAAGGTGGGTAAAAAGGGTTGTATGTTTTCACAGATTTTGGTGTTTTACAAAGGCAGAAGTGCAGAAAGCAGAGTTATCTGTTTTTATTCCAAATTATAATTATAAATAATAATCACTTTAAAAGTGTACTAGGTAGGTGATAGAGGTAGTATAGTGTCAGCAGATGGAGCCACAGTTATTACTCATCCACTTCCCCCTTAAATAATAAAAACCAAATAAAACTCTTTCTTTGGCAGATCATTTGTGATTAGCTCAGAAATCTCCATGAGAGGCTGAAGCTAACAGGTGAGCTGAACTGAGGCCACCTGAGGCCAAGCTGAGGCTGCCATGAGGACACCTGGACCTCCAAGAGAAGCTGTGGGTCAAGGTGTATCCCCAAACTGCAAACCGATCATGTTGCATTTGACTCTAGTCCATGCAAAATGTAGAGTCCAGCTCAACACGCACGGCCCCCTCCCTCCCACATGGCCCCCTCCCTCTGCCTGGCCTGGCGGTTGGCCCAGCAGTGAGTCAGACACTATCTTTCCTTTTCATCATTAGCTGTTCCTTTCTATTCAGATCTGGCCTCAGAAAAATAATGTAGCATTTGGGGAAAAAGAGGCAGCCCAGCAGCCCGGCGCTGGAGGCCAGGATGGAGAAGACCTGCACGGCCACCGTGTGCTTCCCCTTCGTGCTCAGGTAGGCGGGCACAAAGGCCACCCAGATGCTGCAGAAGACCAGCATGCTGAAGGTGAGCAGCTTGGCCTCGTTGAAGGCCCCAGGCAGCCGCCTGGCCAGGAAGGCCCCTGTGAAGCAGACGGCGGCCAGGAAACCCAGGTAGCCCAAAGCGCCGTAGAACAGGGTGACGGACCCCGCGTTGCACTGCAGGACAATTTGGCCGGTCTGGGAGTGCCTGTCGGAGTCTGGGAAGGGTGGAGAGATCCCCAACCAGGCGGTGCAAAGGCCGAGCTGGACAGCGGAGCAGGAGAGGATGATGGCGTTGGCCAAGCCCTTCCCCAACCACCTCCGCATCCTGCTTCCTGGTTTGGTGGCCATGAAGGCCACCACCACGGTGATGGTTTTGGCCAAGACAGAGGAGAGGGCCAGGGAGAAGATGATGCTGAAGGCCGTTTGGCGGAGGAGGCAGGTCACCCTCCTTGGCCGGCCGATGAACAGAAAGGAGGACAAAAAGGAGAGCAGGAGGGAGGCAAGAAGGACGTAGGAGAGATCCCGGTTGTTGGCCTTGACTACTGGAGTCTCACGGTGCTTGATGAAAGCTCCTAACACAAAAGCCGTGGTTAGGGAGAAGAGCAGGGCGAAAGACGCCAGAAGGGCCCCCAGGTGGTCTTCGTAGGACAGGAAAGTTAGGGCTTTGGGGACACACTGAGTCTGGGCCTTGTTTGGATGCTGGTCTTCCAGACACTTGTCACAATGATCTGCATCTGAAATGAAGAAAACAACAACAGTGTCTCCAACATCATTTAATGTGCTTTACATCCCATAACAGTCTGTCAGCCCAATCCACTGCCCCCCCCACCGGTACAGCCATGCCAGAAACACCCATAATGTATCTAGCTTGAGCGGGGGGGGGGGTCCGATAACTCTGCCCTCTCTTTGCTCTGTCCTCCGGCCCCATTCCTCCCTGCCCTTAGCCCGCTCCCCCCTCCCACTGGCTGACCTGCTCCAGCAGGTGTCAGCGACACACACAGGAAGGCTCCAGCCTTCCCACAGGGACACAGTTTACTGTCCGGAGTAATTTCTCGCTACCCATTTTGTGAAATAAATGATGGCTGTTAAATGTAGACAAAGCAAGAAGGGCTCTGACTTAAGGACTGTCTGGACACCTCCACAGAATGGGTCTGAGTCAACCTTTGCCCCACTCCCCACGAACAGCCCATCGCTCTGGAGCCCCCCACCTTCCTGGGAGGAGACGGTCCCTTCTGCGCACCGAGCACACGTGTAGCAGCACAGCGGCCTTCCTTCCTGAATCAGCTTGTTGTATCCCGGGTGGCAGCTGGCGGTGCACCTCGACTGAGGCAGGGTCTAAGCAGGAAGACAAGGCGCGTCAAGGAAAATCTGTGTGGTGGGGGAGCAGTGTGTCTGTAGCATTGAGTCACACAGTCGAGAAGACCCAACAGGACCTCGAGTCTGAGGTTAGCTGGCACCCCAAGATGGTTCTTGAGGGCAGAGCTTGGGGGCAGAACTGGGAAAAGAGCCCTCCCTGGCCCTCATGGTGATGCTGCACTCCAAATCCCGGCTCTCCCAGAAGTTCCACAAAGACATTCAGCAGCATGGGCTCCTGACAAGGTAGGATCCTGTGGGACTCAGGAGGTCAAAGGACAGAGCCCCAGTGCTGCCACACGCAGACCACTCTCCAGCAAGTCTGGAACCAGCAGCACACACTGCCCCCAACAGAGTTGACTGTTGACTGTCCCCTGTCAACAGAGGAGGCTCTTCCACTTGCTGCAGCTTCTCCAGCTGCCAGTTTAGGTCACTGACTGCAACCTCAGGGACCCCCCTCCATGTTTTGCATTGGGGTTTAGGTGTGGCTGCCCCAGCCCTGTTTAGCCCTGTTTGGTGCCACCAGAACCCACATTTGTTGCCTGCCCATCACACACTGCTCCTGCCTTTGCTCTACTCCTGCTGTCAGGAGATTTGTCTTGCAAAATATGTGGGCAGGAAAAGGACTCTCAGCTTTTGAATCTTGAGATGATGCAGCTAATATATTATTAGATGTTAGGAATCATGGATTTCCCCACCTGGTTGAACCATCCAGGCCACACAATGGCGCCCTGGTCTATGGTGACGTGGAGGCCTGGTGGGCTGTGTTGTCTTGCCAGGCTCCCAAATGTCACTCTGACAACAGACTTGTTGGGAAAAACCACCCAGTTCACAATGTCAAAGTCGGCTGCCAGATCCCCGTCCCCATCCAGATACACGCCGTCCAGGGAAGTGTTGTAGACCTCAAAGTTCCTCAGGAAAGGATGGAGCTGGCACAAAGGAGAAACATCAGAGGTCAGGGAACCGTGTTGGGTGTTTCACAGAGATTCAATCTCCTATGAGTCAGGGATGATGCCAATGAAAACGGCTGGTTGGTTGGTTTGTCTAAACCCCGTTTTCTATTCTGCTGCCCAGAGGCAGATCTACCCCACTTGCCCCCTTCAGGTACGCCTCTGCCTTGAATCCTGACTCAGTCCAGGAGAGACACAGGCAACTTGAACACTGCAACTCCCCATGTGGTAACAGAGCAGCCCCAACGTGGCATTTGCTGAATCCCATGAGGGGAGGGAGTTTGGGCATGCTCAGGTCTCCTTGGCAGAAGGGAACATTTGTTCACCTCCTTCAGGGTAAGCCCCCACTGCCACCATGGGTCAACTCGGACCTGTGTTAGCAATATCACTGGTGCATGACCGTCTTGACAGGTGAAGGGAAATTGGGTCTAGATAGCGCTTGAGTGGTGCTGCTGCCAAACCTTCCCGGACCCAGTCTGCCCTCCTTCCTGCTCCGTTACCTCACTGTTCTGCTATCTACTTGTTCCACCATCTTCTCACCCCCCCTCCCAACCCCTGTGTGGCCTTACCTGCACTAGCAGGCATCCAGGGTTGAGTGTTGGGAGAGTTAGGACAAAGAAAATATTTCTTGACCAAGCGTGTAATTAGTCTGTGGAACTCTTTGCCACCGGAAGTAGTGATGGCTTCATGCCTAGATGACTTTAAGAGGGGATTGGAGAAATTTCTGGAGGAGAAGTTCGTTATGGGTTACAAGTCATAGTAGGTCTGTGCAAGCTCTTGGTTTTAGAGGCAGGCTGCCTGCCAGATGCAGGGGAGGGGAACGGGATGCAGGTTGTGTCTGTTGTCTTGTGTGCTCCCTGGGGCATTTGGTGGGCCGCTGTGAGGTACAGGAAGCTGGACTAGATGGGCCTTTAGCCTGATCCAGCAGGGTTCTTCTGATGTTCTTATAAAGAGGAGTTTTTCAAGGTGTTCTCTTCCTGTCTGGCTTTGATGGTGGCGTGGACTCAACCACCAGTTTCCCTAGTAAACAGAGGGTAGCGGAAAACAGGGGCAGTGAACTGTTAGCTCTCCACAAGGCACAGCTTTGCCCTGGCCAGCCCTCCATCCATTTTTCCTTCACAGAGGCATCTGAATGTTTTGCTCCAGTGTGAAATCTGTATGAAGCTGGCCTGTCCTGTGCTGCATCTGAGCTAAGCTAGATGTGTAGATCTGCAGCACAGTCTGCCCAGAACAAGGGAAGCGTTTTGAGAATCATTGCAAAGGCATCCCGGCCGCAAGTGTGGTCTCTAGCCCTTACTCAGCGTGTGGTTGGTCTGTGGAACTCCTTGCCACATGATGTGGTGATGGCGTCTGGCCTGGATGCCTTTAAAAGGGGATTGGACAAATTTCTGGAGGAAAACTCCATTATGGGGTACAAGCCATGATGTGTATGTGCAACCTCCTGATTTTAGAAATGGGCTATGTCAGAATGCCAGATGCAAGGGAAGGAACCAGGATGAGGTCTTTTGTTATCTGGTGTGCTCCCTGGGGCATTTGGTGCGCCACTGTAAGATACAGGAAGCTGGACTAGATGGGCCTATGGCCTGATCCAGTGGGGCTGTTCTTATGTTCTTATGGAGAGAGAGAGAGAGAGATGCCAGTGGGGCTGATGGTGGCCAGTGTGGCAGTTCAGGCTGGTGGGGGGGGCAGCAGGAAGGGGCAGGCAGAGCTAGCCAAGTGGCACCTCGGGGCAGGGCCTCTCAGAGGAATCTTCTCAGGGGGTACAAAGATTCTTTTGGGCTCCTTCCCAAAGAGAGAGAGAAAGAGTGAAACAGAGTGGCAGGTGGCAATGGGGGCCAAACAGTCAGGGGGAAAGTGGCAACAGCCAGAACAGTCTTCGGAGCCCAGGTCTACCAGTCTTCCCAATGCAGAACTCAGGTCTACCTGCCTGCCCGGCATTGGTTGCTAGATACAGTAATACGGAAAACCAAACCCACTCCTAAGTCTCTCTCAAATCTTTCCGATATAGAAAAACATTGCAGGAGATGAGTGTTCAGACTCACCACAGAATGAAAAGCATTCTGTTTGCACCGGAACAGACTTCTGCAGCAGCTGCAGCCCCACAGCTGTGTCCCTGAGCTCCTCTACACTCCTTCATGCTAAGTGGATCCACTGTAGCAGGCCAGCTTCCTTGCAGATGTGACACTGTTCAGGAAGGTTCTTGGGCCTCATGTGCATGGCTTGTGGCAACAGTTGCTGTCATGTGCCCATGGCAATGCCCCCAGCATCCTATGTGGGCAGTGAGTCTGGCTGAGAATGGAAAATGTCAGATCCCAGGAAATTTCTGGGCCCCTCCTTTTACAAATTACCCCCTTTACCCCCTTTCCTAGGCCCTGCCTCAGGGGCTGCTGCTGGATGTTCTGTGTCCCCTGGAGCCACTTGGAGGGCGCAGAGAGAAGAACCTGTGCAGGGAGATTCACTACTGGATTCCCCTGAAAGATACGTGCCATTTCACTTCCTTCTGACCTTGTTCCAAGGCCCATCAGTAGCCCTGACTGTCTGGGTGGGGAGAGGAGTACCTGCCACGCCTGCACCCTCGGAACCTCCAGGCTGCCCCTGGCCTCCATCACCCTCCGCAGGAGTCGAGATGAAGACGCGGCGTGTAAGGCTTGCGCCACGGCCTGGACAGCGCTGTTGATGGCATAGCTGTCCTGGGCCAGGGCTCTTTCCATCACGTCCCGAGGCAGGGGCTGCGGTCTTTCTCTGCACCTTGTCCAGCCTTTCACGGACAGAACAGGCTTCGGAATCGCACAGTGAAATCCCTCCTCCACTAACCGCTGCCAGGTGAAGAAAAGCTTTTCGAAATCATTGTAATTTATCCTTTTCATTGACTGGATGGAGAAGGAAAAAAGACCCTGAATGTGCTGGAAAGATAAATCATTGAACCTCAACTCCAAGCTGATGTCCCAAAAGGCTGTTGTGATCCAGATTTTCCCCACTATGGGTTTTATTAAGATTTCAACTACCTGTTGTATAATTAATATTACATCTATGAAGGAATCGGTCTCTGCATAGTAAAGGAACACATTGACTTGTCTCTCCTTGAGGAATGATTCCTTACGGATCACCACATTATTTGTAGTTATCCCTGAAATGCTCTGGGAGTAAGCGACACAAATGCCGCTCTGAGTTAACAGGGGCGTCAAGGTCCTGATGAACCGCTCTCCATTGTCAGTGTCTGGAGCAACCAGAGCGACCCAGGACCACTGGAAGTGCAGGAGCAGCCCGACCACCCCCACGTACTGGGGCTCTTTGGGGACCGTCCGATAGAAAAAGGGGGCCCGAGTTCTGTCATTCAGACCATGAGCCTTGAAAGCATAACCGACCTGGGAAGGGAGAGAAGAGATGGATGTTTGGATTTATCTTCAGGTCACATATTTGGCGGCCTGAGCTTGTTAACAGTGAGCAAAACCCTTTTTCATTCTGATGCAAGGAACCCCCCACCCACTGCAAGGACACGTCCACGGAACTAGGCAGTGCTTCTCTGTTCAGCCTTCTCGCACACTGCATGCCCCACCTCATTTTTGGATGGGAGGCAGCCACGTGGGACGAGACGCAGCCTGTGCCCTCCACCCACTCTCACCTGGGGAATTTTGTAGGCAGTCAACATGGCTGAAATATGGCTGGAGAGGTCAGCTTCAGCCCCTTCAAGAACTGCCAGCAGCCGTCTCTGTCTTCCACAGCTATAGTTTGGAACACGTGTCTCTCCAGTGGAGAGCAGGTCTACAAGGGCATCGGAAGTCAGTCGGGCATCATAATAGGTGTTGTAGATGTTGTAGCCCAGAGTGACATTGGGCAAGAGCCTGGGGTCCCGGTTGATCTTCTGAGTGGCAAACAGGAAGGACAGGATGAGCCAGTACCGTGTGGTTCCTTTCCTGAAACAAAAGGACTGTGCCGGGTTGTTGATGCAAAGGTCTGCATTTTGCTAGGGGTCAGACTGTGGCTACCCCAGGTCTAGTTCTGAAACATGAGGGGATTCCCATATGAGGGTTTGGGCGTGTCAGGCTGGACATCCATGCTGTGAGGTGACCAACCCTTTTCACTCTAAAAGGAAGCCAGGGCAGGACCCCTCCCCAACCCCATCCTCTGCACAGGTGAGCATCTAAGGCTGCTTGGACTATGTCCCTTGGCCCCTGAACTCAGCATTGCCCGCTGACTGGCAGCAGCTCCTCAGGGTTTCAGGTGGGGATCTTTCAAAGGCTGAACTGCCAGGGATTGAACCTGACATGCAAAGCAGGTGCTCTCTCTGTTAGGGGCTGGGAGGGGGGATTTTTGCCATCACCTTTGGGGGGAAGATTCATACAGCACTTCTCCCTCCCAGCATCAATGGCCATAGGATTTGCACCCACCCAAGAAGCCCTGCAGGGCTTGGTGACTGCTCAGGGGCTGAAGTGGCATCTTGAGGACTGCAGGGGAATTAATTAAGTCATCATTGATCATTCTGCCTGGCCAGGCTCATGACTTGTGAGGTTGGGGGGATGGGGGAGAGTCAGTTGGTGATGTGGTTTCCCTAAGCAGCCTCTTAGGGGAGGGCAGAGGAGGGTTGAGGACTGCAGAGAACTGCGACTGCCGGACTCACTGCTCAGGCTGCAGGTGGTGGGGATGTGGACCTGCTACAAGGAGCCCAGATCTAGGCAGTTTCAAACCACCACCAGAGGGTGGGGGGGGGCTGTTACGACTTCCCCCAAGTGTGGGGGCTATAGATGTGAAGTGGCAGACTGCACGCCAAATGGTGCCTTAGTGTGTGGATGCATTCCCAGATTTTCCCCCATAGGCAGAAGGATTGCTGATTTAGCCAAGACAAGGACACAATATGAAAAGCCCCCCCCCCCCCAATTTGGGGTGGCTGGAAGCCATGACATCAGAAGGGGCTATAGCGGCCACCAAGACCCTCTTGTCTTACCAGGAAATGCTGGTTGAGGGAGGCTCAGTCAAGGGCCGTGGCTGAAAGAAGACGCTGGTTGTGGAAATGGCCCCACCGAGGAGGTAGTCTCCTGGCCTGTAATAATTGAGCAGCTCCTTCTGCTCCCTGATCACAGACTGGGGGCACTTTGCCTTTAGGCCCCCCCAGGCCACAGGGAGTAGGAGCAGCAGCCGCAGTCTGGGCACCCCTGCTGCAGTCATCTCCCAGCATCTGCTCTCCAACACCAGCCGCGAATTGGAAGCCAAGACCGTCTTGCCAGGCGGAGGCTGCAGTCCAGGAGGAGGCTGCAAGTCCTTTCAGTGGCTGCATCTGAAGGGGCTGATATGAAGCTTCACAGCAGAGGCCCTGCCTGGCTGGATTCCCATTCCGAGCTCTCCGTGGACCAGAAGCTATTTCTGTAGCTGTTTCTTCAGACACAGTCTCTGTTGATGAAGTTAAAGATGATCTTTAAGGGAAAAGAGTTCCTGGACCTTTGGAGAATAGAACACCGTGATTTGGGTAATAACAGTGAGGGCAGTCGTCAGTGCAACACCTGGACTCCCTGTGTGTCTCCATGCACAGGTGTGAGCTGGAGAAAACATGTTTGCGAGAATGCAGTTCCAGACTCTGCCAGGGGTCAGCAGTGGGATCACTTGAGCTTAGCAAAGCTGCCTGAAGAGGCACTGGATCTGTTCAGGGTATCATTGTGCAATTGCACAACTGCTGGGGCTGGACAAGGTGGGCCTATGGCCTGATCCAGTGGGGCTGTTCTTACGTTCTTATGCTTGCCTGGAGAGTTCCCCAGAGTGGAAAAATACTGGCCTTGTGTGGGAGCAGCCCGATCCTCTGTCCTTCTGGTCAACCACACCTCCCGCCAGATGGAATGATGATGGACACTCACGTAACCTGACCTGGGACCCATCCAGACCAGGACTGTCCAGCAGTGCAGCTGGAAGATGTGCCACCCCAGGGTGCATCTTACAGGGCTGTCCCTTCAAACGGGACTGGAACTGCACACCAGTCACAACTGGAGGGGTTTTAAGGGCCAGGGAGGCTGCGTGAGGGCCAGGGAGGCTCACAGAATGCCTCCAGGAGATGGAAAATGGTTGCTTCCGGTTTCTGACCAAAAACTGGAAGTGACATCAGCCTTCCAGAGGCCAGAGGCGTGCAGCCTCCTCAGCCCTCAGAACCCCCTCCGTACGTGATTGGAGAATAGCTCTGGTCCCATTTGGAGGGGGAGCGGTGTTCTGCCAAATCCCAATCCACTGGGCCTTGTGCCCGCTTAAGGCTAATTAGCTTCCCTTGTTAAACTCACAAGTGCAGCAGGCAAAAGTCAGAGTCCAGTCCCAGTCCAAGGTCAAACTTCAGTCAGGCCAGGCCAGGCCAGGTCAGGTCAGGTCTCCCTCTGGGTCAGGGTAGCCTTTGGTTCTTCTGAAGCTGCCTTTTATCCTTGGAGGTCTCATAATCCAAAATGCAGCTCAGCTGTGAGCTACCTTGCTAGCCCCTTGTTAAGTCCAAATTAGGCTCAGCTGAGCCATCTCTTCAGTCCATGTCCATTCAAAGTCCCATCAAGGTCAAATGAAGCTCAGGTGTCCATCCAGGTCTCCATTGGCCTTGATTGATTACAGCTGTGGAGCCAGCCCTGCCCTTCCCAGAGCTGTCAACCAGCTGTCAAAACATGGAATCGCTGTCAACACCACATCGTCCACCTGATGATCTTCTGATCTTCCATTACAAGCGGTTGCAAGCGACGGGGGCAGGACCATGGCGGCTGCAACAGGGTTGCATTACCACCCCATGGCATGGAGTGCCACCCAGGTCCTGTGACTCCTATGACCCTCCCCAGCTTGCAACTGGGACTGTCCAACTCTACACTTACTGATGGGGACTCCCCAGAACCTCCAGCTGAGAACTTTCCCCTCCCTGCTGCCATCTCTCTCTCTCTCTCTCTCTCTCTCTCTCTCTCTCTCTCTCTCTCTCTCTCGCCTTTTGTTTCCCAGGTTCACAGCCAAGGTCTGCAGAATCTTTCAGGTAAAAATAAAATTTATTTTACATTTTATGTCCTTCTATAATTAATTAACATATTATGTGATTCAAGTACAGTAAACAAAAATTCCAGATATAAACAGTATAAACAAATGGATTTATTTTAAAGAATTCATAAGAACAGCCCTGCTGGATCAGGCCAAAGGCCCATCTAGTCCTGATTCCTGCATCTCACAGTGGCCCATCAAATGCCCAGGGAGCACACAAGATAACAGGCACAACCTGCATCCTGGTGCCCTCCCCTGCGTCTGGCAAACAGAGGCAGCCTGCCTCCAAAACCAAGAGCTTGCACAGACCTACTATGACTTGTAACTTTTCCACCAGAAATTTGTCCAATCCCCTCTTAAAGGCATCCAGGCAAGATGCCATCACTACTTCCTGTGGCAAGGAGTTCCACAGACTAATTACATGCTGGGTAAAGAAACATTTTCTTCTGTCTGTCCTAACTCTCCCAACACTCGTGGATGTCCCCTGGTTCTGGTGTTATGTGAGAGGGAAAAGGGAATGACAACGAAAAGACAATTCAGAAGACAATGAAAATCATTGTTGTTCTGTATTCAACCTGCAATGTGGTGTTTGGTGTCTGTCGCAACGTGTTTTGTGTATTTGTCAAGACAAGAGTAGATGACCCGAGCATGGCGGCCCTTAGGCGAAGGGTCCAGTTGGGAGCAATTGGTCCAACTGGTTTAAAGCCGGCCCTGGTCACAGCCCCTTGTTGTTCTCACACGCAATCCACTTTGACACCCCTTTGCAGCGGCAGTCCCCTGCGGGCAGCCCTTTTCCCTGTGGAATCCGTCAGGGTTGGGAACTTGAGTCAGTGCCTTAGACGTGAGTTGTGAAAATGTGTGATTTTGGGTGGCTCTGCGACTCGTGTGTTGCGCTTGTGGAAGACGCTGAAAGTGCCATGTCAGGGCCCCCGTGACTTGGCACTCATCCCCATGCCTGCTGACTTGAGTCTGCCTGTGACTAGAGGTGCTTACTGTTTTCATGATGTGAAGAACCTCATGGGGCCAGCATTCCAACAGGGTGAGCAGTAGGAAAGGGTTAATGTGAGCAGGAGGGGGAGACAGGACTGAGCTCTGCTTTCCCCTCTCTGATAGGAAGGAAGGAAGGGATTATCATTGGACAAAGGGTGGGCATTCTCATATTTCCATTGGCTGAGGGAGGGCAGGAGGACAAGAGGGGAGGGGCAACCCTCATTGAATGACTGGCTACAGTGGGACTAATTCTGAGTAGGGCTGCCAAGGATCAGGTCATCTGGTAAGCCTTGCAGCTACTGCTTGTGACCCTCCTCCTTTTCACCGCTTCTGTCCTGGCTCTCACTCAGTCTCTCCTACCAGTGGCATCGCTAGCAGATGCAGGGGGTGCGGGCCACACCAGGTGATGCACTGGGGGGTGAAGCGCCAACTATCCTGCCCCCAACCCCACCCATCCTAGGAAACACCTGCCTTAAAGTGCAGCTGGAGGCTTCTGAGGTGAGCCTTGCACCTGCGTGATGCTGCAGGAGCCTCCAGCCTGAGTCTGGAGGCTTTTGAGGCGCTGCACGCATGTGCGAGCCTCACACGTGCGTGCAGTGCAACGCATGGCAACCTCCAGCTCGATCTCGGAGAGGCTTGCCCCTGCAAACGAAGGGCTGGAGATTGCTGGACATCGTGCTCTTGTTCCCCCCCCTCTTTCCTCCCAGCCCTCACCCGAGCAGCCTGGGAGCACCAAAGCCTGCCCTCCTCCCTCTCTGTGCACAGCTAAGGGGACTTGCTGCTGCTCCTCCGTCTGCCTCTTTCCCACCTGTCTGGCATTTGCTTTGCAAGCAGGCAACTAGCTGTGCTTGCAAGAAGCAGGCTTTGTTTGTAAAGAGACAACAGCCCTTCCAGCCCAATCCTCTGCATGTCTACTCAGAAGTAAATCCCATCACAGTCAATGGGGCTTACTCCCAGGAGAGCATGGATAGGATTGCAGCCTTAGAGCCCAGTGCTCTGCATGTCTGCTCAGGAGTAAGTCACAAGAGTCAATGGGGCTTACTCCCTGGAAAGTGTGGAAGGGCTCTTTCCCTTTGAAACCAAAGCCTGCTTCCTGCACGCCCAGTGAGTTGCCTGTTTGGAAGGGAGGGTTCCGTTCTGCCTTTACCCCCTGGTTTTTTTTTTGGGGGGGGGGGGGGGTTGGAACTACCCCTTTTCTGGGTGGCTGGATGTGCCCCACTGCAGGCTGCACTCAGAAGCCCAGAGAGAGGATAAGGAGTGATGATGGGCAGGTGAGGATTTCCTCCCCCCCCCAAAGGATCATGGAGAGGGGCAAAGAAGTTTGTTGCCCCAAAAAAGCAGCCACTGGAAATCTGAAATAATGCTCTGCAAAGGCAGAAGGAGAGGTGGAGATCCCCGTTGCTCACCAACTGCAGGAAGGTGGGAGCAAAGAGCAAGGCGGTAACCCTGATGCTGTGTCTGGGAGGGGAGACATTTGCGAAACCTGCAGCAAATTTGCCTCCTCCTTGGGTTTCTCCCCTTCCCTTCCTCCCCCACTCGCTCAGCCTGTATGTTTTCAAGATTATTGCCTTCTCCAATATTTTCTACAATTTAAAACTTCCTTTCCCTCCCTCCCCGTTCTTTCCCACCCCAGATAGATAGAACAGCACAAAGGGGGGGGGGGATATCAGTAAAGAGAGTTGCAAGAGAGTTAGAAGCTGGAGAAGGGGGGAAGCCTGGAAATGCTGACTCTCTGTAATATTGCATCCCAGCAGGATCAGCGTCAGGGCAGTCCTACAAGGGTTACAGTGCCATTCAATCCATGCTTACTCAGGAGTTAGCCTCAAGGCATTCAACTGAATGTTGTAGCTGTGGTCACTCTGCACTGGCAGAGGGTTGGACTTGATGATCTGGAAGGTCCCAACTCTGATTTCAGTCAAGAGAAAATATTTCTTTACTCAGCGTGGCTTCCTTCTTGGGACTGTGTTCCTGGTGGGATTTCGGAGTGTGCTTGTAGGACTGGCCGCACCTTTGGGAGAGCCCTCCACAAAGGACATTTGGGTGGGTCCCATTTGCCAGACCTCTTTATCGCCCCCTAACCCCACTTGCAAGGGTGGCTGGAGGAAACAATATTGCACGGTCTGCCTTTTCACCTGCTTTATGAGCAGAATGTGGCTGAGGAAGGGGATCTGGAAAAGGTGCCAGAGAGTGCTACCCACATGATCTGGAGGACTTTCCTTATGTGCTTTTGGGGTTGGGGGACAACATGACTGAGACTCCTACAGTTACGTCTGGTGGAGAGAGAAGCTTTTCTTCTCTCGCGATACCAGAACCAGGCTGGCTCATCCAGTGAGGCTGTGGGGTGAGAGATTTAGGATGGACAAAAGGAGGGGTTTCTTGTGGATTTCGCTGCCACCAGCCAGGAGGGTGGACATTTCTTGAACGGCTTTAAAGGGGGAATCGGGAGGAGAGGCCTGTGACTGGCTTTTAGCCATGCTGGCCGTGGACTCCCCCTGGCTTCAGCAGCAGCCACCTGCCTCTGTCTCCACTCAGGAGGAGCAGTGCTGTGGGAGAAAAGCCCCTTATTTTCTTGGCGGTGGGCTTCCCAGAGGCAGCTGCTGGGCCTTTATTTATCCAATGAGGACGAAAGGACACACACACCCTGTAACATGTTCCTCCCTCCACATTACTGAGAGAAATCACCTTGTGGTTTTGTGTGTCTACGGGGCAACTGCTCATTTTCCCTCCTGCCAACCTCCTTACCAGACCTATCAACAATTTTGTTCATGAAGTATGTGCAAGTCTTCTCTGTGTAGCCAAGACCTCCTGCTGCCCAAGCCAGGGCGCTTCTATACTGCCTGAATTTGGGTGGTACACATGTACCCATGGGAAGGAGAACAAGCAGGCACACTGCAGTGGGGGGGGGCGAGAGGAAGGGGTTGCAGGGTGGCTTTTAAAGTTTAAAGGGAATGCCACATTTGCAAGGGAAGGGAAGGGAAGGGAGGAGGAGGACTTCTGGTCTGCCTGCCCTCCCTTCCCAACCCCAGATGGCCTGAGTCTTGCTCACTTGTAGTGGGGGAGGAAGAATGTGGCTTTTGGCTGCTGCCGGCTGGAGGGCAGTGGGGGGCCCAAGTTCCCACGCCTCCCCCCACCTGCCCTTTTGCAAGCTGCGTCATAGCACACTGCTGCTGGGTCAGCCATTCGCTCACCCGCCCACAAAAGGAGGGATGGGGACACCGGCTGGTCGGTGGTGGGGGGGCTGTCATGAGTGTTGCAGCTGGAGCGTGCTGCATGGAGCAAGCAGAAAAGGCCTGGCAGGCCTCTTTGCAAGCCCTGAGCAACACCCTTCAGCTGGGGGGAGCAGTGCGATCAGGTGCATGCCCCACTCCCCTCCCCTGCACTGGGCTGCTGTCCTCACACTTTTTATGCATGGGGTCTGGGAGCCACTTTGGGACAGCCTTCTATTAAGTGTTTCCTCAGGGGTAAGTCCAGGATGGCTTTTCCCATCCTGTCTGGGGCTGGCCTTTCCCCCCTTTGCTTCTGGGGTTTGCAACCCTGCAGGAAGCCTGATCAGACCCTTAGTGGGTTGGCTGGCAACCTTCAGTCTCAAAAGACTATGGCAGAAGCCTACAGCACCCGGTATTCCCAGGCTGTCTCCCTTCCAAGTACTAACCAGGCCTGACCCTGCTTAGCTTCCGAGATCAGACGAGATCGGGCATGTGCAGGGTAACCCTTAACTCGGAACTGAATCTCTCAGTGTCGTAACCCACCAACGATCCAATTACAACAGAAACATCCCTTGTGAAATGCTTCTTCTTCTTCTCTGCAAAGCAGAAGTGGCTTTCACGAAGGACTGACTTCAACAAGGGAGGGGCAATTGGGGAGGCGGACAGGCAGCAGGGTGGGGAAAGACCTCTACTTGGAACCCTTGGGAGCCAGCCCCCCCCCCCCAGTTAGGGAGATGATATCAGCCTAGAGAGGTCACTGAACTGGTTGACAGTTGACTCCATCATGGTCAGGGATAGCTAACGCAGGTTAATCATCTGTGTCAGTCGTCCTCCTTCTGACTTCAGGTGCGCCTGTCTTATACCCATCCAGAGGACTGTGAAATGGGGCCACCCAAAGATCAGGTGGGTCTTTCTGCACATGGGGAGGGGGGCCCTCCAGGTATGCAGTGTGTGGTTGTGCATTCAGATCCTGAAAGGCTTCTGGTGCTCCTTCCATTAAGTCTCACAAACAGGTTTTCTCCAGCACACACCTGCGCATGGAGCCGCACGGGGTCCAGGGTGTTGCACTAATGACTCTTCTCACTATAATGACCCAAATCATGGTGTTTTATTCTCCTCAAGGGTGTTTTTTCCCTTATAGATAATATTTTGCTTCAAAAACAAACTGTTCCTGAGGAGACTGATGCAGAAATAGCAGCTGCGGACCTCTGCAGCCCTGTGGTGGGGGAAAAGCTCCGTGATGGCACCCCCCTGCAGGCTATTATCGCCCACCACACAGATATCTGCCCCTCCACTGACCAGAAGCTCACGGAGCCTTGCGCAACCACAGCCCACTCCAGAGAAACCTCTGTGAGGTTCCCCAGCGCTATAAACTGTGCTTCTGACAAACCAGAAGCAGTTTCTGTCCCCGTCGGGAGCCTCAGAGAGGTTTCCGCGGGGTCTGGGACATTTGCCCCATCAAACCCAATGGTAGGCACACAACTGATAAATAGCTTCTGGTCTACTGAGAGTTCAGAACAGGATTTTGGCCAGGCAGGGCCTCTGCTGCTGCAAGGGCTCAATATCACCCCCCACAGAGTGAAGCCACTGTTGGATTCCATGCATGTCAGCAAAGTCACTGCAGCCTCAGTCTGGCCAGAGGGTCTTGGCCTGGAATCCATGGCTCGAAGCAGAGAAAACAGTCCCTGCCCTGGGATGTGGATGGCCAAATCCTGCCCAGGCAGCATACAGCACCTACTATGGTGTCCAGGCCATGGCTCACTCTGACATGCTGCATTTTCACTTGGGTCCAGTCTGGTGGGGATGAAGCATGGAGGCCAGCTCTGGGTGCGAGTGCAGAACTATCAAAGGAGGATAAATCCTGCAGCCATTTGGACACCTGGAGGGAGGGGAAAGAAAGCCTGACCATCCTGCATCCAAATCCCGGGAAGGGTTTGACCCTCCCCAGAGAGAGAGAGAGAGAGAGAGAGAGAGAGAGAGAGAGAGAGAGAGCGCTTTGGATGATCAGCTGGGATGCCAAGAACCTACATGGAGCTCTGTGAGCTGGACTTCCACTCCCTTCCTTGCACATCCTCCATACACAATACAGTGGAGATGGATATAGTGGTGTCCCCAAAATGCCCAGCTCACAATACCAAAATACCTACAAGGCCTGGCTTCTTAAACTTGGCTTCCCCCAAGTGTGGGGGCTATAGATGTGAAGTGGCAGACTGCACGCCAAATGGTGCCTTAGTGTGTGGATGCATTCCCAGATTTTCCCCCATAGGCAGAAGAATTGCTGATTTAGCCAAGACAAGGACACAATATGAAAAGCCCCCCCCCCCCAATTTGGGGTGGCTGGAAGCCGTGACATCAGAAGGGGCTGTAGCGGCCACCAAGACCCTCTTGACTTACCAGGGAATGCTGATTGAGGGAGGCTCAGTCAAGGGCCGTGGCTGAAAGAAGACGCTGGTTGTGGAAACGGCCCCACCGAGGAGGTAGTCTCCTGGCCTGTAATAATTGAGCAGCTCCCTCTGCTCCCTGATCACAGACTGGGGGCATTTTGCCTTTAGGCCCCCCCAGGCCACAGGGACCAGGAGCAGCAGCAGCAGTCTGGGCACCCCTGCTGCAGTCATCTCCCAGCATCTGCTCTCCAACACCAGCCGTGGATTGGAAGCCAAGACCGTCTTGCCAGGCGGAGGCTGCAAGTCCTTTCAGTGGCTGCATCTGAAGGGGCTGATATGAAGCTTCACAGCAGAGGCCCTGCCTGGCTGAATTCCCATTCCGATCTCTCCGTGGACCAGAAGCTATTTCTGCAGCTGTTTCTTCAGACACAGTCTCTGTTGATGAAGTTAAAGATGATCTTTAAGGGAAAAGAGTTCCTGGACCTTTGGAGAATAGAACACCGTTATTTGGGTAATAACAGTGAGGGCAGTCATCAGTGCAACACCTGGACTCCCTGTGCGTCTCCATGCGCAGGTGTGAGCTGGAGAAAACATGTTTGCGAGAATGCAGTTCCAGACTCTGCCAGGGGTCAGCAGTGGGATCGCTTGAGCTTAGCAAAGCTGCCTGAAGAGGCACTGGATCGGTTCAGGGTATTGTTGTGCCATTGGAAGGGGCATCTTCTGGGGCATTTGGTGGGCCGCTGTGAGATACAGGGACTAGGTGGGCCTACGGCCTGATCCAGTGGGGCTGTTCTTATGTTCTTCTGCATGCCTGGAGCGTTCCCCAGAGTGGAAAAATACTGGCCTTATGTGGGGCAGCCTGATCCTCTGTCCTTCTGGTCAACCACGCCTCCCGCCAGAAGGAATGATGATGGACACTCACGTAACCAGACCTGGGACCCATCCAGACCAGGACTGTCCAGCAGTGTGGATGGAAGATGTGCCACCCCAGGGTGCACCTTACAGGGCTATCCCTTCAAACGGGACTGGAACAGCACTCCAGGCCCAACTGGAGGGGTTTTAAGGGCCAGGGAGGCTGCGTGAGGGCCAGGGAGGTTCACAGAATGCCTCCAGGAGATGGAAAATTGTTGCTTCCGGTTTCCGACCAAAAACTGGAAGTGATGTCAGCCTTCCAGAGGCCAGAGGCATGCAGCCTCCTCAGCCCTCAGAACCCCCTCCATACGTGATCGGAGAATAGCTCTGGTCCCATTTGGAGGGGGAGTGGTTGCAAGCGACGGGGGCGGGACCATGGTGGTTGCATTGCCACCCCCATGGCATGGAGTGCCACCCAGGTCCTGTGACTCCTATGACCCTCCCCAGCTTGCAGCTGGGACTGTCCAACTCTACACTTACTGATGGGGACTCCCCAGAACCTCCAGCTGAGAACTTTCCCCTCCCTGCTGCCATCTCTCTCTCTCTCTCTCTCTCTCTCTCTCTCTCTCTCTCTCTCTCTCTCTCTCTCTCTCTCTCTCCCGACTTTTGTTTCCCAGGTTCACAGCCAAGGTCTGCAGAATCTTTCAGGTATAAATAAAATTTATTTTACATTTTATGTCCTTCTATAATTAATTAACATATTATGTGATTCAAGTACAGTAAACAAAAATTCAAGATATAAACAGTATAAACAGATGGATTTATTTTAAAGAATTCATAAGAACAGCCCTGCTGGATCAGGCCAAAGGCCCATCTAGTCCTGATTCCTGCATCTCACAGTGGCCCATCAAATGCCCCAGGGAGCACACAAGACAACAGGCACAACCTGCATCCTGGTGCCCTCCCCTGCGTCTGGCAAACAGAGGCAGCCTGCCTCCAAAACCAAGAGCTTGCACAGACCTACTATGACTTGTACTCCTTAATGAACTTTTCCACCAGAAATTTGTCCAATCCCCTCTTAAAGGCATCCAGGCAAGATGCCATCACTACTTCCTGTGGCATGCAGTTCCACAGACCAATTACACGCTGGGTAAAGAATTATTTTCTTCTGTGTGTCCTAACTCTCCCAACACTCGTGGATTTCCCCTGGTTCTGGTGTTATGTGAGAGGGAAAAGACAATGACAATGAAAAGACAATTCAGAAGACAATGAAAATCATTGCTATTCTCTGTACAACCTGCAACGTGGTGGTGACCAAGCGGGCCGCTCAGAAGTCAAGGTTTCCCACCTGTTGAGGTCCATTCCTAAGGCCTTCAGATCTCTCTTGCAGATGTCCTTGTATCGCAGCTGTGGTCTACCTGTAGGGCGCTTTCCCTGCACAAGTTCTCCATAGAGGAGGTCCTCTGGGATCCGACCATCGCCCATTCTCACAAAATGACCAAGCCAAAGCAGGCGTCTCTGTTTAAGCAGTGCAGACATGCTGGGGATTCCAGCTCGCTCCAGGACTGTGTTGTTTGGAACTTTGTCCTGCCAGGTGATGCCGAGGATGCATCGGAGGCAGCGCATGTGGAATGCGTTCAGTTTCTTCTCCTGTTGTGAGCAAAGAGTCCATGACTCGCTGCAGTACAGATGTGTACTCAGGACGCAAGCTCTGTAGACCTGGATTTTGGTATGTTCCGTCAGCTTCTTGTTGCACCAGACTCTCTTTGTGAGTCTGGAAAACGTGGTAGCTGATTTACCGATGTGTTTGTTTAGCTCAGTATTGAGAGAAAGAGTGTCTTTTTTTTTTTTTCTTATTTTAAGACATGGGTACAGGAAAAATCACAAACATATATGTACAGGGTAATACACAAGGGAAAAAACACCAGGAAATCGCAGAACTGTAGCCGATACTCTTATGTTTCCCTACCTATCATCCTTGAATAACTTATTGTTTATCTAACCACTCATACAATGGTTTCCACAATTTCTGTATTCTCTCTATTTCGCCATCTCCCAATCTTTCCGTCAATACATCTATTTCGACCATCTCATATAATTTCTCAATCCACATCTCTACAGTGGGAGTATCAGGGTTCTTCCACAATCTAGCATACACCAATCTCGCTGCAATAATTGCATACAACAAAATATGTCTAAGATCATTGTTATAACTTTCAGGAAAAAAACTCAAGAGAAACAGTTCTGGTTGGAAATGTATTTCACAGTTAAAAATAATTTGAATAGTTCTATATATTTTTTGCCAAAATTTTTTGGCCTTAGGGCAAAGCCACCACATATGATAAAAAAAACCTTTCACCTCTTTGCATTTCCAACACTTATCGCATGTGCCGGGATACATTTTTGCTAATCTATCTGGAGACAGGTACCATCTATAAAACATTTTGTATATGTTTTCTTTCATTGTTACTGCCTTAATTATCTTCATATTTCTCTTCCAAAGCTGGTCCCAATTATTCATTGTTATATTATGTCCAATATTTTTTGCCCATATAATCATTACCTCTTTTACCGATTTGTCTACCATTTCCATACTCAACAGATATTGATACATCCTTCTGATATAATTTTGCTCATTTGATAAAAATATTTTATCAAATTCCGTCTCCTCTGGGTAGATTCCTTCTTTTTTATCTTTCAACCATCTTGTTTTAATCTGTAACTCCGTCAACCAATCCAGTTCAATCCCTTTCTCCCACAATACCTCTTTTGAGTACATAACTGCTTTCTCATCTAATAGTTCATCATATCTCCTATTCTGTGAACCTCGCAACCACATTGGCCTAGTATCAATTTCTAACGGTTTCACCCATCTTGGAATCTTCTCGTAAACTTTATATCTAATTTGTTCCCAGACCAACAACAGTGCTCTTCTTATCAGATGTTGTTTAAAGTAACTATGATATTTGGCTTTATCATAAATCAAAAAGGCATGTGGACCAACCTGCAAATCGTGTAGTTCTAATTTTAACTCTCTAGATTTTTCAGCTTCTGCCCAATCCTTTATCCAATTTAATGCCGCTGCATAGTAATAAATTTCCCAATTTGGCATTCCGAAACCAGCTCGTTCTTTCACATCTTGTAATAATTTCATCTTTATTCTAGCTTTTTTCCCTTGCCAAATGAAACTAGCCATCATTTTATTCAAATCTTGAAAGAACACCTTTTTTTAATAAAATTGGGATTGTCTGAAATAAGAATAATATTCTTGGCAGCACATTTGACTTAACTGTTGCTATTCTACCCAACAATGATAAATTTAATCCATTCCATCTTTTTATGTCTTTCTTAATCTCCATCATTAACTTTAGATAATTATTTTCCATCAACTCACTACATTTATCTGATACAGTAATTCCCAAATATTTAACTTTCTTTGTGATATTAATACCAAATTCCTGTAGTTGCTGTTTCTCTTGTTTTCTCATATTTTTCACTAATATTTTCGTTTTATCATAATTTATCTTCAATCCTGCCATTTTACCGTATTCTGTCAGATTCTCTATCAAATATTTTAAAGACCTGGTTGGATTCTCCAAGATAAAAGTAAGATCGTCTGCATAAGCTTGAATTTTAAATTCTTCATTTTGGACCTTCACTCCCACAATTCTTTCATCTCTTCTTACTATATTATTTAATATTTCCAGAGTTATAATAAACAGTAATGGAGATAGAGGGCATCCTTGTCTTGTTCCCTGCTGGATTTCTATCATTCTTGTTATGTCACCATTTATCTTTATTCTTGCAGTTTGTTTGGTATATATCTTCTCTATAACCCTTATAAACTTTGGCCCAAAGTTCATCTGGTACATTTGTTGAATCATAAAGTTCCAATTTACTCTATCAAATGCTTTATGCGCATCTACGAAAATTAATCCTCATTTTTTCTCTGAGTGTGCCTCAAAATATTCTATTATATTAATAATAACTCTCACATTATCTTTTAAGTGTCGTTTTGGCAAGAAGCCCGTTTGATCTTGGTGTATTATTTGCAGCAGAACTCTCTTTAATCTTCCAGCCAATATTGATGCAAAAACCTTGTAGTCTGTATTCAAAAGAGAAATTGGCCTATAATTTCTAATTTCTTTCTTTTCTGTTCCTTGTTTATGTATTAGCGTAATTAAAGCTTCTGTCCATGAGTCTGAAATCTCATGTGCAGAGATTGCAATTCAGGGAGGTTAGTCCACATCCTGAACCATGACCTGTGTTTTCTTAAGGCTGATTGTCAGTCCAAAGTCTTGGCAGGCCTTGCTAAAATAGTTCATGAGCTGCTGGAGATCTTTGGCAGAGTGGGTAGTGACAGCTGCAGGCAAAGAGGAACTCACACAGACATTTCAGCTGGACTTTGGACTTTGCTCTCAGTCTGGAGAGGTTGAAGAGCTTTCGTCTGATCTGGTCCGGAGATAGATGCCTTCTGTTGCAGTTGCAAAGGCCTGCTTCAGCAGGACAGCAAAGAAAATCCCAAACAAGGTTGGCGCAAGAACACAGCCCTGCTTCGCTTCGGATGTCAAAGGGGTCTGATGTGGAGCCATCAAAGACTACAGTGCCCTTCATGTCCTCGTGGAAAGTCCAGATGATGCTGAGGAGCCTGGGTGGATATCCGATCTTGGGGAGAATCTTACATAAGAACATAAGAACAGCCCCACTGAATCAGGCCAGAGGCCCCTCTAGTCCAGCTTCCTGTATCTCACAGAGGCCCACCAAATGCCCCAGGGAGCACACCAGACAACAAGATAACTCATCCTGGTGCCCTCCCTTGCATCTGACGTAGCCCATTTCCAAAATCAGGAGGTTGCACATGCACATAATGTCTTGTAAGCCGTAATGGATTTTTCCTCCAGAAACTTGTCCAATCCCCTTTTAAAGGAGTCCAGGCCAGATTCCATCACCACATCCTGTGGCAAGGAATTCCACAGACCAACCACACACTGAGTAAAGAAATATCTTCTTTTGTCTGTTCTAACTCTCCCAACACTCAATTTTAGTGGATGTCCCCTGGTTCTGGTGTTATGTGAGAGTGTAAAGAGCATCTCTCTATCCACTCTGTCCATCCCCTGCATGATTTTGTATCTCTCAATCATTTCTGCCCTCAGGCACCTCCTTTCCAGGCTGAACAGGCCCAAACGCCGTAGCCTTTCCTCATAAGGAAGGTGCCCCAAGCCAGGAATCATATTGGTTGCTCTCTTTTGCAGCTTTTCCATCTCCGCAATGTCCTTTTTGAGATGTGGTGACCAGAACTGCACGCAATACTCCAGGTGTGGCCTCACCATTGATTTGTACAACAGCAGTTTAATATTAGCTGTTTTGTTCTCAATACAAATCATTGGGATCATTGTTTTCTAATGATCCCAAGCATAGAATTGGCCTTCTTCACTGCCGCCGCACTTTGGGTCGACACTTTCATTGAGCTGTCCACAAGAACCCCAAGATCTCTCTCCTGATCTGATCTGAACTGATCTGATCACAGTGGCCCACCCAAGTGGCCACGCCCAAGGGAGCACACAAGACAACAGACACAACCGGAATCCTGGTGCCCTCCCCTGCATCTAGCAATCAGAGGCAGCCTGCCTCTAAAACCAAGAGCTTGCACTTACCTACTATGACTTGTAACCTGTAATGAACTTCTCCTCCAGAAATTTGTCCAGTCCCCTCTTAAAGACATCCATAAGTACATAAGAACAGCTCCACTGGATCAGGCCATAGGCCCATCTAGTCCAGCTTCCTGTATCTCACAGCGGCCCACCAAATGCCCCAGAGAGCACACCAGATAGCAAGAGACCTGCAAGGCTTCCTGGGAATTGTAGTTAAGAACATAAGAACAGCCCCACTGGATCAGGCCATAGGCCCATCGAGTCCAGCTTCCTGTATCTCACAGCGGCCCACCAAATGCCCCAGGGAGCACACCTGATATCAAGAGACCTGCAAGGCTTCCTGGGAATTGTAGTTAAGAACATAAGAACAGCCCCACTGGATCAGGCCATACGCCCATCTAGTCCAGCTTCCTGTATCTCACAGCGGCCCACCAAATGCCCCAAGAAGCACACCTGCATCCTGCTGCCCTCCCTTGCATCTGGCATTCTGACATAACCCATTTCTAAAATCAGGAGGTTGCGCATACACAGCATGGCTTGTATCCCATAATGGATTTTTCCTCCAGAAACTTGTCCAATCCCCTTTTAAAGGCGTCCAGGCCAGTCGCCATCACCACATGCTGTGGCAAAGAGTTCCACAGACCAACCAAACGCTGAGTAAAGAAATATTTTCTTTTGTCTGTCCTAACTTTCCCAACACTCAATTTTAGTGGATGTCCCCTGGTTCTGGTGTTACTTGAGAGTGTAAAGAGCGTCTCCCTATCCACTCATGAACAGAAAAACAACTGGATAGCAAATATAGAATCCCAGAACACGGCTACATACAGTGAGAGAGTATTGTCAGTCACAAACACAGAGCATTCAAGTCTGGTATGTAGGTCCATTCCAGGGGGTTACATGGGGTGAAATACTGATATCAGTGTTCTGTTGACACCTAAGGAAGAATACCATATCAGTGGTGGACCTGTTGGCTCGGAATCTGCACTGCGATTCTGAATAGACGCTCTCTGCAAGTACCTGGAGCCTCTTCAGTGTAACTCGGGCAAACAGCTTTCCTACAACGCTAAGGAGAGAGATGCCGCGGTAGTTGTTGCAGTCACCCCTGTCACCTTTTTTCTTGTACAGCGTGACGATGTTTGCATCCCTCATGCCTTGAGGTACTCCACCTTCTCTCCAGCAGAGACAGAAGATTTCATGCAGCTCAGTGACGATGATCTCTTTGCAGCATTTTAGAACTTCAGCAGGGATGCTGTGTTTTTCAGGTGCCTTGCCAAAGGCAAGGGAGTCCAGGGCCACGTGAAGTTCTTCTAGGGTTGGTTCACTGTCAAGCTCTTCCAGCACAGGCAGGCACTCAATGTTGTTCAGTGCTTCTTCGGTGACTACATTTTCTCTGGAATATAGCTCAGAGTAGTGCTGCACCCAGCGTTCCATCTGCTGTGCCCGATCCTGGATGACCTCGCCTGTGGCAGACTTCAAAGGGGCAATTTTCTTCTGTGTTGGACCTAGGGCCTGCTTGATACCATCATACATCCCCTTGATGTTGCCCGTGTCAGCTGCTATCTGTATCTGGGAGCAGAGCTGGAGCCAGTAGTCGTCAGCACATCTCCTGGCAGTCTGCTGGACTTTGCTGCGAGCAGCTCGGAGGAGCTGCAAGTTGCGCTCACTGGGACAGGCCTTGTACAGGACCTACTGTGGGAAGTGAAAGAATTTTGTCCCTGCAGCTCCAGTCATCAGCAGGACCTGTCACTCTCATCAGTGCTTATGCACCGACTCTGTCATCTCCAGCAGAAGCCAAAGACAAATTCTATGATGACCTGGCCACCACTATCAAGAAGATCCCCGTAAAAGAGCCATTGTTCATCCTCGACGATTTCAATGCTAGAGTTGGTGCTGATAACAGTTCGTGGCCCACTTGCTTAGGTCAGTTCGGCACTGGGAAGATGAACGAAAATGGCCAACGCCTGCTAGAGTTTTACTGTCATCACAGTCTCTGTGTCAGCAACATGTTCTTCAACATGAAGCCCCAACATAGAGTCTCTTGGAGATGCCATCACTACTTCCTGTGGCATGCAGTTCCACAGACTAATTACACGCTGGGTAAAGAATTATTTTCTTTTGTGTGTCCTAACTCTCCCAACACTCGTGGATTTTCCCTGGTTCTGGTGTTATGTGAGAGTGAAAAGACAATGACAATGAAAAGACAATTCAGAAGACAATGAAAATCATTGCTATTCTCTGTACAACCTGCAATGTGGTGGTGACCAAGCATGGAGTTCATGGCCCACTTGCTTAGGTCAGTTCGGCACTGGGAAGATGAACGAAAATGGCCAACGCCTGCTAGAGTTTTACTGTCATCACGGTCTCTGTGTCAGCAACACGTTCTTCAACACGAAGCCCCAACATAGAGTCTCTTGGAGACACCCAAGATCAAAGCACTGGCACCAGCTCGACCTGATCCTCACCAGATGCTCCAGCCTTCCCAGCATCAAGATCACACGCAGTTATCATGGTGCTGCCTGCGACACTGACCACTCCCTGGTGTGCAGCAGAGTGAAACTGCGAACAAAGCGACTGTATCACACGAAAAAGGAAGGAAGACCTCGCATTGATACCAGCAAGACCCGGGATCAGAGAAAAGTGGAGGAATTTGCACAAGCGCTTGAGGAATCTCTTCCAGGCCCGGCCGACGCAAACGCATCCAACAGATGGGAACATTTCAAGAATACCGTTTACAACACCGCCTTGTCCATATTCGGCAAGAAGACCAACAAGACGGCAGACTGGTTTGAAGCCCACTCTGAGGAGTTGACACCAGTCATTGAGGAAAAGAGGAGAGCTCGAGCAGCATACAAGGCCTGTCCCAGTGAGCGCAACCTGCAGGTCCTCCGAGCTGCTCGCAGCAAAGTCCAGCAGGCTGCCAGGGGATGTGCTAACGACTACTGGCTCCAGCTCTGTTCCCAGATACAGATAGCAGCTGACACGGGCAACATCAAGGGGATGTATGATGGTATCAAGCAGGCCCTAGGTCCAACACAGAAGAAAATTGCCCCTCTGAAGTCTGCCGCAGGCGAGGTCATCCAGGATCGGGCACAGCAGATGGAACGCTGGGTGCAGCACTACTCTGAGCTATATTCCAGAGAAAATGTAGTCACCGAAGAAGCACTGAACAACATTGAGTGCCTGCCTGTGCTGGAAGAGCTTGACAGTGAACCAACCCTAGAAGATCTTCATGTGGCCCTGGACTCCCTTGCCTTTGGCAAGGCACCTGGAAAACACAGCATCCCTGCTGAAGTCCTAAAATGCTGCAAAGAGATCATCGTCACTGAGCTGCATGAAATCCTCTGTCTCTGCTGGAGAGAAGGTGGAGTACCTCAAGGCATGAGGGATGCAAACATCATCACACTGTACACGAACAAAGGTGACAGGGGTGACTGCAACAACTACCGCGGCATCTCTCTCCTTAGCGTTGTAGGAAAGCTGTTTGCCCGAGTTGCACTAAAGAGGCTCCAGGTACTTGCAGAGAGCATCTATCCAGAGTCGCAGTGTGGATTCCGAGCCAACAGGTCCACCACTGATATGGTATTCTCCCTTAGACAACTGCAGGAGAAATGCAGGGAACAACGACAGCCACTCTTTATAGCCTTCATAGATCTCACAAAGGCTTTCGACCTGGTCGGCAGAGACGGCCTCTTCAAGATTCTCCCCAAGATCGGATGTCCACCCAGGCTCCTCAGCATCATCAGATCTTTCTACAAGGACATGAAGGGCACTGTTGTCTTCGATGGCTCCACATCAGACCCTTTTGACATCCGAAGCAGAGTGAAGCAGGGCTGTGTTCTTGCGCCAACCTTGTTTGGGATTTTCTTCACTGTCCTGCTGAAGCAGGCCTTTGGAACTGCAAGAGAAGGCATCTATCTCCAGACCAGATCAGACGGATAGCTCTTCTACCTCTCCAGACTGAGAGCAATTTCCAAAGTCCGCTGAAATGTCTGTTTGACTTCCTCTTTGCCCACAATGCAGCTGTCACTACCCACTCTGCCAAAGATCTGTAGCAGCTCATGAACTGTTTTAGTAAGGCCTGCCAAGACTTTGGACTGACAATCAGCCTGAAGAAAACACAGGTCATAATGTTGCAAGGTTACAGCAAGGTTCAAAAGCAAACTCAGTACACAAGGGTGGTGGTCATCTGCAAGCTTCTTTATTTTCATTGCCAGCAACGGGCTTCTCCTGTTCTTCTGTCAAAATGAGAGCAATGGGAGCTATGTGGGAACTCCTAGTGTCTCAGAGGAAAAAGCAATGTTCCAATGTGTGTCTCTGTTTAAATAGTATTTTGGCTCCTTTGTCTGAAAAATCTCACTGTTATTGGCTAGGGGTTCATGACATCAGAAATGGAAACTTTCTCAGGATTGGTTGCATTCTTACAGGCATTTGATTGGTCAGTCTCAAATTACAACTTCCTTATAAGGACAACATTTACATTGAGACATATATATCCTATGGATTCCAACAACCACTAGATGGCACTGTTTATCCAATTATTACTGGCCTTTGATATGTCTTTGTCTATCTCTGCCTATTCCTTCATTGGCCCGACCTTGACTTATCTCTTCAACATTCTTTGTGTCTGGTTGTTAATCACTGTGGGCTAAGCTCTGTTTGAACTAAGCCTCTTGGTTTTTAATTCTCTATATGTGACGTTGTTGCATAGTGGTATCTTCTATTCTATGTGTAAATATATACAAAACTAACTCTGTAAAAGGTTTTCTTTTAGAACTCTTTTCTCATTCATTTTAACTAAATTCAGCTCTTTCTGTTAACTTTAGAGTTCAGACAAAGGTTCTCTCATAGACAAATCTATGTTCCTGTGCAGGTGTCTTTTATCTTGGAAAACTCAATTTTTAGTTAGCTGTCCAGTTGATTTGCAAGTGTCTGTATTTCTCCTCATTAAAAGTGTCTCTGACCAGTGTATGAACTTCCAATTAACTGCTGCAGGTGTCTGCAGTAAATATTCCATCTGCCAACAGATAACAGTTGCTCAAGCTTTTTTATTAAATATGATTTAATGGTGTGTTTTCTTTTAGTTTTATCGCCTCTTGGTGCCAAGAGAGATAAATTTCATTTAATTGTTCCAAGTGAATCTTGTTTCCTGGCACTCCCTGATTCTTCTGTATGTTGTATCTAATCTCCCTCTAAGTTGTAAATCTTTAATTCCAATTATAAGCCTTTTACCTAAGAAAAGGGCTTTATCTGAGGAATGACTTCATTTTCCAGTCTTTTGTTAATTAACTTTCTGCCTCTCCAAGGTTGCATTGGAATTACATCTTCAAACCTGTGGCTTTAAGTAGATTCCCACCTTTCTATGTATTTCTATTCTATAATCAAACTAATAAAAATTCACTTTAAACTACCATACTAGCATCCATTACACTTTAAAGAATAATCTTTATAATTATTAAAGCATTAAAAGCTATTGCCATGCAGGCATATTATATTTGGCACTTCTGTGATATGTTGCTTTGGTGCAATTAGCCTTAAACAGCTCTCCCCAGTGCATATTTTGGAAAGCTTGAATGAAGTTCTAAAAGCTTTTTCTCTCTGGTCTATGAAAGCTTGAATACAAAAATCCCTTTTAATTCTCTATTCTGTTGTTCTAATATTAAAGTTTGTATTTCTAAATGAAACTTAATCTCTTCAGCCTAGCTCCATATATCATCCTAATTAAACTGACAGCTTCTTTGAAGCTTACAACTTTTATCTAGTTTGACAGCGATAGAGATTTTAAAGGGTTAACCTAGCTTCTCTTGTTAAGAAAAACAACTGATATTAAGAGCCAAGGAAAACATTGGTGTTTCCCGTAAAAAGATAAGAGATCATGTTATATCAAAGTGACCTAAAGAGATCATTATTGACAGAACATGTAAAATTCCAAGAACTTGTGTAACCAGAGTTGTGAGCCAAGAACATTCGATCTCAGAGCAAAATCTCAGAGCAAAATGACCTAGTTAAAGCTAGAACCATGTAGTGTCCAGATATGCCCAAATAAGGAGGTGGAAGTGTGTCACATAGTTGTCACATGCTGTCACATGGTTGTCTTGTTCAACTCAGGTATTTAAAGTAAAGTTCTGGGTGTGGTAATGAGAAAGGCAGGATGAGAAGGAAGGAGTGCACATCTGTATCCAAATTGAACTGAATTGGCTTGTAACTCTGTCAATAAAACCTCCAAATGATAAAGACAATGTCTATGGCTGTTTGACATTGCGTCAGACAAAAGAATCAGTAAAATCTCTCCATCAACAGCTTGTTAAGAAACATTGATTTATTGCCTGCTTGAAGCAGACCCTCTTCTCACTGAGAAGTGAAAATGGACTTTTGTAAGTCCAAGCATCATTTGATTTGATCTTAATATTCATTTTCAATCATATAAACTCTTGCTCTGGATACCGAGCTAAACAAACACATCGGTTACCACATAAGAACATAAGAACAGCCCCACTGGATCAGGCCATAGGCCCATGTATCTCACAGCAGCCCACCAAATGCCCCAGGGAGCACACCAGATAACAAGAGACCTCATCCTGGTGCCCTCCCTTGCATCTGGCATTCTGACATAACCCATTTCTAAAATCAGGAGGTTACACATACACATCATGGCTTGTACCCCGTAATGGATTTTTCCTCCAGAAACTTGTCCAATCCCCTTTTAAAGGCATCCAGGCTAGACGCCATCACCACATCCTGTGGCCAGGAGTTCCACGGACCAACCACAAGCTGAGTGTGAGGCCTCCTTGTGGGGGAGGGGAGGGCCCGCCCGGCCTTTCCGAGGGGGACTCCTTGTGGAGGCCTCAGACTCGTTCCGCAAGAAGGGGGGGTTGCGTCACCCGGTTCCCCTTCTTTGGGTTGGCAGCATTCATTAGTCAGGAGCAGGGGCTGCTAGCAGCAGATCCTCCTGCCTGCTCTTCCAACTCCCAACTGCCTTGTCATCCCTGGCCTCCAGGTTTATGTAGGGCAGACCCCTCCCCTTTGGCCCCTCCCCTTCCCTTACAGGGATGGTATAAAAAGGGCCTGTCTCTGGGCCTGCCCTTCCCTGGGCTTACCACAACTCCTCCCCTTTCTCTCTCTGTTTCCCTCCCACCTCCTCTCACCTGGAGCTGCCAGGCTTGTTCCTGAGAGGGCTGGGAAGGCTGCTGCCTCTGCTCTGGTCCAGAAGCCTCCTCCCTGGGTAAGCTGGGGACTCGGGGGAGGAGGGGAACCCCGACACCCCCCCCCCGTGAGAGCGTTGATGGGGTCTCAGCAGCCCCATCATCGAAGAGGCGAGAGAGGCAGTCGGCATTACGGTGCAGTGCGCCCTTGCGGTGCCAGATAGAAAAGGGGAAGGGCAGCAGGGCCAGGTACCAGCGGAGCACCCTGTCATTGTGGTCCTTGACCCGATGGATCCACTGGAGGGGCGCGTGTTCCGTCACAGGGATGAAAGGATTAGCGGTCAGGTAATAGCGCCAGGCAGTAATGGCCCACTTCACGGCCAATGCTTCCCGTTCTATGGTGGCGTACCGCCTCTCGGCCGGTTGCAGCTTTTGACTGAGATATGCTACAGGTCGCTCTCCATCTGGATACTCCTGTGTCAGGACAGCGCCCAGTCCCGTCGATGAGGCGTCGGCCTGTACGATAAAGGGCCGGCTAAAATCCGGGCTGTGTAGAACTAGGTCCCCAAGGAGGGCCTCTTGGAGGTCCTCAAAGGCCCGGTGGGCTCCAGCAGTCCATGGGATCGGGTTCCGCGCAGGTCCCTTTAGCAGATCAGTCAGGGGGCTGGCACGGGAGGCAAAGTGGGGAATGAAATGGCTATAGTATCCAGCGAGTCCAAGAAATTGCCGCAGCTGCCTCCGTGTTTGGGGTGGAGGGTAGGTCTTCAAGGCATCCACCTACTCGGGTTGGGGTGCGCGCCAGCCTTGTCCCACTACGTGTCCCAGGAAATGGAGAGCTGTTGTTCCTAACAGGCTCTTCTTGGGGTTAGCCCGTAGCCCTGCTTCGTGTAGGGCTGCCAGGACCTTGTGGAGATGATCCAAGTGCTCCTCCCAGGTTTTGCTGAAGATCAGGATGTCATCGATGTATGCAACACAAAACGCCTGGCAGGACCTCAACACACGGTCAACCAAACGTTGGAATGTCGCTGCCGCCCCATGAAGTCCGAAAGGCATGACTGTGAAATGAAAGAGCCCCTGGGGGGTGGCGAAGGCGGTCTTCTCCCGGTCCTGGTGTCGGAGAGGTACTTGCCAATATCCTTTTGTAAGGTCCAGGGAGGACAGGTACCGGGCTTCTCCTACCTGGTCCAATAGGACATCTGCCCGTGGCATGGGGTACGCATCAAATTTGGCCTTTTTATTCACCTCACGAAAATCAATGCAGAAACGGACAGTGCCGTCCGGTTTGGGTACCAGCACGATGGGGCTGCGCCATTCACTGTATGATGGTTAATCATGCCAAGGTGCAACATATCCTCCACTTCTTGATTCACCACCTCCCATCGTTTCCGCGGAAGCGGTCTCCAGGCAGTCCGGACCACCGCCCCTACCTCTGTCGGTATCTCATGCTGTATGACATGAGTCCGGCCTGGGGTCGTGGAAAACCCCTCGGGGAAGTCATCTAACAGAGCCTTCAGCTGAGTCATTTGGTGTTCTGACAAAGTAGCCCCAAATGAGGGCAGAGTCGGCGCGGCCGGGGCTCGAGTATCCCATCCGTACCCCTCCTCCCCGGGGTCTACCAGCAGCTCTGCAAACGCAGGCGCTGGGTCAGGAAGGGGATCATGCCATGCCTTCAATTAGTTCACGTGTATGACCCGCTTTGAGAGGGTCGCAGCCCGCAGCGGACCTCATAAGTACAGGGCCCCACGACCCGGGTGATGGGAAACGGTCCCCTCCAGGGTCCTCCCGGCTGGTTTGGGAAGAGGGACCCGTGTACCAAGACCTGGTCATTGTTCTGGAAGGTACGTACCTGGGCAGTGCGGTCATAGTAGCGCTTCTGTTGGTCCCGGGCGCATTGGAGGTTCTGTTGAGCCACGACCTGAGCCGTTTCTAAGGTCTCTCGGAGTCGGGTCATGTACTCCCCTACGGGTAGGGGTGGCGCTGCTGCTGGTGGAGCCCATCCGTCTTGGAGTATCGCCAGCAGGCCGCAGGGCCGACGTCCATATAGCAGGTCAAAAGGAGCGAGGCCAGTCGATGCTTGGGGGGTCTCTCGGACCGCGAAGAGGATCGCGTCCAGATACAAGTCCCACCAGGCGGGCTGGTCAAGGGCCAACTTCCGAATCATCGCCTTAAGGGTCTGATTGAAACGTTCCGCTAGGCCATTGGTTTGGGGGTGATAGATGGCCGTGAATTTTTGTTTGAAGCCCAAGGTTTGACACAATGCCTTTAGCACCCCTGATGTGAAGGGTCTCCCTCTATCTGTCAGTATCACACTGGGGAGCCCCACCTGGGCAAACAGGTGCATCAGGGCTTTTGCAACCCCAGAGGCCTGCATCCCCCGCAAGGGTACTACCTCAGGATAGCGGGTTGCATAGTCCATCACGACCAATGCATAACGGTGCCCCCTAGCAGTCCTTGGCAGAGGCCCTACAAAGTCCATGGCAATGCACTCAAATGGCGTTCCAACCACCGGCAAAGGGCACAAGGGGTCCCGGGGTGGTCGTGGTGCGTTTCCCTTCTGGCAAGTAGAGCATGCGCGGCAGTGGGCCTGGGCGTCAGGGACCAAAGAGGGCCAGAAAAAATAGTGCAAAGCCCAGCCCACCGTTTTCCGCGACCCTGGGTGTCCAGCCCAGTCAGCATCATGGGCAAAGTGTAAGACCTGTGGCCTAAACTCACGGGGGACAACCAGCTATTTGTCAAAGCCGCCTTTTTCTCAGGAAGGTACCACCCCCCACCAGAGCCCCGCCTCCCTCTCAATTCAGGGAAAGCGCTCTGCCCGCCGGGGGTCAATTACCTGCCCTTCATTCATGGCGGTATTGTCCCGGAGGTCGGCTAGGGTTGGATCTTCTTCTTGTGCCTGCCGGAACCGGGGGTTGGCAGCCAGTCCCTCCGCGGGGGCATCGGGCAGTACCTCTGGTGTCAGTGCCCTAGTCGAGGGTCCTTCGCCTGGGTCTTCCTCTTCTGAGGCCAGGACTGTTCCCTCAGCCTGTTCTACAGCATGCCGCACCAGACTGTGAAAGGTCGGCGCGTCCCGGCCCAGAAGAATGGGGTAGGGCAGCTCCTCCACTTGTACCAAGTCGACCTCATGCGCCTGGTCCTGGTAGCGTAGAGTCACCTTCACCACCGGCAGGCATTGGGTATGTCGGTGTAGGCAGGCCATGTTCGTCCAGCGAAGGACTGGGAGGTCAGCTGGAAGGAGGTGAGCCCGAATCATTGGAACAGCACTGCCCGAGTCCAGGAAGGCTGTCAATTCCCTTTGTCCCAGGCTGACCTTCATGACTAGGGGCACTGGGCGCACTGGCCTGGCCCGCCCCTCACCTGCCACCATCAACGTAAGGTCACATTCCATGAAGGGACAATCACGCTTGTAATGACCCATCTGCCCGCAAGTGTAGCAGGGGCCACGCCATGTCTCCTCCTTCGGTCCTTCGGCAATGTTTGGCAGTGGGGGTGGCGGTCCCTGAGGTCTAGGCCTGGGTGACCGAACCGGGGAAGGCAGGGGGGCTTCCTGAGGGGGCTTCCTGGGGGGGCCATGGCCCTCTCAGGGTCAGTCCTTGCCCGTGGGGTCATGGGTCCACCTGGAGGCAAGCCATAGAAGCAGCCACGCGGGCCAGGGCGGGCCCGTCCCTCAGGAGGGGGGCGGGAGTTGCCCCTAGCCCCTGCAGCACCGTGTATCTCACTCCGAGGGTCTTGACGTCCTTCGGCGGCCTCAGCATCTAGGAAGTTCTCAAAGAGCTTCGTCGCAGTCCCTAGGTCAGCGGGTCGGTGTCGGCTGACCCAAAGGCAGGCTTCTGAGGGCATCACGTGATACACTTGGTCGAGTACCAGCTTGTCCACAATGGTACGGCCCTCTTCAGTGGTGGGCTTCATCCACCTGAGGGCCGCTTCTCGCATCTCGGCTATGACGGCCCGGGGCCGGCTTCCCCAGGTATATCGGATGGCACGAAACCGGAGGCGGAAGAAGTCCTCCGATATTCTGTAACAATCCAACAGGGCATCCTTCAACCTAACATAGTGTGCTAGGTCGTTGGGAGGCATTGTCCTCCACATGGTGGCTGCTAGTCCTGATAGATGAGGGCCCAAGATGTAAGTCCACTGCGTGCGTGGCCAGCGGGCCAACGTGGCCGTCCTCTCAAATGTGGTCAAATAAGTCTCTATATCATCCTCCGGCAAGAGGCGAGCAACCTTGAACTACGGAGTTCCACCCGGGGCAGCCGCAGCAGCGCTAGCAGCCATCCCAGCCGCAAGCCCATCCTCGATTTTCTGCAGGAGCGCTGCTTGGTCGGCCCGCGACTGGCAGTATAGCTCTTGCACCAGTTGACTCTGGTGCTCCGTCAGCCACATCCCGAACTGGGCCAAGTCAGAAGGGTCTGACATCTCTGGCGGTCGGGGTGGGGGGGCTGTACCCTGCTGGCCTCCGGCGGGATCCGAGTCACGGCACCAGATGTGAGTCCTCCCTGTGGGGGAGGGGAGGGGAGGGCCCGCCCGGCCTTTCCGAGGGGGACTCCTTGTGGAGGCCTCAGACTCGTTCCGCAAGAAGGGGGGGTTGCGTCACCCGGTTCCCCTTCTTTGGGTTGGCAGCATTCATTAGTCAGGAGCAGGGGCTGCTAGCAGCAGATCCTCCTGCCTGCTCTTCCAACTCCCAACTGCCTTGTCATCCCTGGCCTCCAGGTTTATGTAGGGCAGACCCCTCCCCTTTGGCCCCTCCCCTTCCCTCACAGGGATGGTATAAAAAGGGCCTGTCTCTGGGCCTGCCCTTCCCTGGGCTTACCACAACTCCTCCCCTTTCTCTCTCTGTTTCCCTCCCACCTCCTCTCACCTGGAGCTGCCAGGCTTGTTCCTGAGAGGGCTGGGAAGGCTGCTGCCTTTGCTCTGGTCCAGAAGCCTCCTCCCTGGGTAAGCTGGGGACTCGGGGGAGGAGGGGAACCCCGAGTAAAGAAATATGTTCTTTTGTCTGTCGTCTGTCTGTCTGTCTTATTTTCTTTGTCTATCTTACAAATCTCCTCTATGGAGAACTTGTGCAAGGAAAGCGCCCTACAGGTAGACCACAGCTGCGATACAAGGACATCTGCAAGAGGGATCTGAAGGCCTTAGCGATGGACCTCAACAAGTGGGAAACCCTGGCCTCTGAGCGGCCCGCTTGGAGGCAGGCTGTGCAGCATGGCCTTTCCCAGTTTGAAGAGACACTTTGCCAACAGTCTGAGGCTAAGAGGCAAAGAAGGAAGGCCCATAGCCATGGAGACAGACCAGGGACAGACTGCACTTGCTCCCGGTGTGGAAGGGATTGTCACTCCTGGATTGGCCTTTTCAGCCACACTGGACGCGGTGCCAGAGCCACCTTTCAGAGCGCGATGCCATAGTCTTTCGAGACTGAAGGTTGCCAATACAATCTTACAAAGAAGATACAGAGCTGGTGTCTTGCGTACACTGCTGTACAGCAGCGAATCATGGACTCTTCGCTCACAACAGCAGAGGAAACTGAACGCTTTCCACATGTGCTGCCTCCGATGCATCCTCGGCATCACCTGGCAGGACAAAGTTCCAAACAACACAGTCCTGGAACGAGCTGGAATCCCTAGCATGTATGCACTGCTGAAACAGAGACGCCTGCGTTGGCTCAGTCATGTCGTGAGAATGGACGATGACCAGATCCCAAAGGACCTCCTCTATGGAGAAGCGGTGTGAAGCAGGGCTGTGTTCTTGCACCAACCTTGTTTGGGATTTTCTTCACTGTTCTGCTGAAGCATGCCTTTGGAACTGCAACAGAAGGCACCTATCGCTGGACCAGATCAAACGTCCCCTGGTTCTGGTGTTATGTGAGAGGGAAAAGAGCATCTCTCTATCTACTCTGTCCCATCCCCTGCATGATTTTGTATCTCAATCATGCCCCCCCACCAGGCGCCTCTTTTCTAGAATGAATAGGCCCAAACACTGTAGCTTTTCCTCATAGGGAAGGTGCCCAAGCCCAGTAATCATTTTGGTTGCTCTTCTACACGTTTTTCCATCTCCACTGTTTCCTTTTTGAGATGTACTCAAATACACAACACTCCAGGTGTGGCCTAACCATTGATTTGTATAACGGCCAAATTGGCCTTTTCAGCCACACTAGACGCTGTACCAGAACCACCATTCAGAGTGCGATACCAGAGTCTTTCGAGACTGAAGGTTGCCAACACACATTACAATATTAGCCGTTTTGTTCTCAATAACTTTTCTAATGATCCCAAGCATAGAATTGGCCTTCTTCACTGCCGCCGCACTTTGGGTTGACACTTTCATTGACCTGTCCACCACCACCCCAAGATCTCTCTCCTGATCTGTCACAGACAGCTCAGAACCCATCAGCCTATATCTAAAGTTTTGATTTTTTGCCCCAATGTGCATGACTTTACACTTACTGACATTGAAACGCATCTGCAATTTTGCTGCCCATTCTGCCAATCTGGAGAAATCCTTCTGGAGCTCCCCACAATCACTTCTGGTCTTCACCACTCGAAAAAGTTAGGTGTCATCTGCAAAGTTAGCCACCTCACTGCTCAACCCTGTCTCCAGGTCGTTTATGAGCAGGTTGAAAAGCACCGGTCCCAGAACAGATTCTTGGGGCACACCACTTTTCACTTCTCTCCATTGTGAAAATTGCCCATTGACACCCTCTCTCTGCTTCCTGGACCTCAGCCAGTTCCTAATCCAGGAGAGGACCTGCCCTCTAATTCCCTGACTGTGGAGTTTTTTTCAGTAGCCTTTGGTGAGGGACCGTGTCGAACACCTTCTGAAAGTCCAGATATATAATGTCCACGGGTTCTCCCGCATCCACATGCCTGCTGACCTTTTCAAAGAATTCTAAAAGGTTCGTGAGGAAAGACTTAACCTTACAGAAGCCATGTTGATTCTCCCTCAGCAAGGCCTGTTCATCCATGTGTTTTGAGATCCTATCTTTGATGAGGCATTCCACCATCTTACCCGGTATGGATGTTAGGCTGACCAGCCTATAGTTTCCCTGGTCCCCCCTCTTTCCCTTTTTAAAGCTAGGGGTGACATTTGCTATCCTCCTTTCTTCTGACACCATGGCTATTTGACACCACTGATATGGTATTCTCCCTTAGACAACTGCAGGAGAAATGCAGGGAACAACGACAGCCACTCTTTATAGCCTTGATAGATCTCACAAAGGCCTTCGACCTGGTCAGCAGGGACGGCCTCTTCAAGATTCTCCCCAAGAATGGATGTCCACCCAGGCTCCTCAGCATCATCAGATCCTTCCAGAGTCTTTCGAGACTGAAGGTTGCCAATAAACAACATAAAGAGTACCATGGTATTCTTTACCATTTGATGCACAATTTCATGCAGAATGCAATGAAACAAACTGCATTGAAATTCTATCAAAGTTATAGCCAAAAACCCAGTGGGGGTGGGATGATGGGAGATCACCATGCCCACTGCCAAGGGTTACAAGTGATAGTAGGTATGTGGAAGCTCTTAGTTTTAGAGGCAGGCTGCCTCTGATTGCCAGATGCAGGGGAGGGCACCAGGACAAAGGTTGTGTCTGTTGTCTTGTGTGCTCCCTGGGGCATTTGCTGGGCCACTGTGAGATGTTGGAAGCTGAAATAGATGGGCCTTTGGCCTGATCCAGCATGGCTCTTATGTTCTTATAAAGTATGAGACCCACTGCCTATTAAGTATTAGACCCACTGACACTCAGCAGCTGTGTTACAATAGACCACTGGGAGGTGACTAAAATGGGAATAACCACAGCTAAAGGTGGGTAAAAAGGGTTGTATGTTTTCACAGATTTTGGTGTTTTACAAAGGCAGAAGTGCAGAAAGCAGTTATCTGTTTTTATTCTAAATTATAATTATAAATAATAATCACTTTAAAAGCGTACTAGGTAGGTGATAGAGGTAGTATAGTGTCAGCAGATGGAGCCACAGTTATTACTCATCCACTTCCCCCTTAAATAATAAAAACCAAATAAAACTCTTTCTTTGGCAGATCATTTGTGATTAGCTCAGAAATCTCCATGAGAGGCTGAAGCTAACAGGTGAGCTGAACTGAGGCCACCTGAGGCCAAGCTGAGGCTGCCATGAGGACACCTGGACCTCCAAGAGAAGCTGTGGGTCAAGGTGTATCCCCAAACTGCAAGCCGATCATGTTGCATTTGACTCTAGTCCATGCAAAATGTAGAGTCCAGCTCAACACACACGGCCCCCTCCCTCCCACACGGCCCCCTCCCTCTGCCTGGCCTGGCGGTTTGCCCAGCAGTGAGTCAGACACTATCTTTCCTTTTCATCATTAGCTGTTCCTTTCTATTCAGATCTGGCCTCAGAAAAATAATGTAGCATTTGGGGAAAAAGAGGCAGCCCAGCAGCCCGGCGCTGGAGGCCAGGATGGAGAAGACCTGCACGGCCACCGTCTGCTTCCCCTTCGTGCTCAGGTAGGCGGGCACAAAGGCCACCCAGACGCTGCAGAAGACCAGCATGCTGAAGGTGAGCAGCTTGGCCTCGTTGAAGGCCCCAGGCAGCCGCCTGGCCAGGAAGGCCCCTGTGAAGCAGACGGCGGCCAGGAAACCCAGGTAGCCCAAAGCGCCGTAGAACAGGGTGACGGACCCCGCGTTGCACTGCAGGATGATTTGGCCTGGCTGGGAGTGCCTGTCGGAGTCTGGGAAGGGTGGAGAGATCCCCAGCCAGGCGGTGCAAAGGCCGAGCTGGACAGCGGAGCAGGAGAGGATGATGGCGTTGGCCAAGCCCTTCCCCAGCCACCTCCGCATCCTGCTTCCTGGTTTGGTGGCCATGAAGGCCACCACCACGGTGACAGTTTTGGCCAAGACAGGGGAGAGGGCCAGGGAGAAGATGATGCTGAAGGCCGTTTGGCGGAGGAGGCAGGTCACCCTCCTTGGCCGGCCGATGAACAGAAAGGAGGACAAAAAGGAGAGCAGGAGGGAGGCAAGAAGGACGTAGGAGAGATCCCGGTTGTTGGCCTTGACTACTGGAGTCTCACGGTGCTTGATGAAAGCTCCTAACACAAAAGCCGTGGTTAGGGAGAAGAGCAGGGTGAAAGACGCCAGAAGGGCCCCCAGGTGGTCTTCGTAGGACAGGAAAGTTATGGCCTTGGGGACACACTGAGTCTGGGCCTTGTTTGGATGCTGGTCTTCCAGACACTTGTCACAATGATCTGCATCTGAAATGAAAAAAACAACAACAGTGTCTCCAACATCATTTAATGTGCTTTACATCCCATAACAGTCTGTCAGCCCAATCAACTCCCCCCCCCCCACTGGTACAGCCATGCCAGAAACACCCATAATGTATCTAGCTTGAGTGGGGGGGGGGTCCGATAACTCTGCCCTCTCTTTGCTCTGTCCTCTGGCCCCATTCCTCCCTGCCCTTACCCCGCTCCCCCCTCCCACTGGCTGACCTGCTCCAGCAGGTGTCAGCGACACACACAGGAAGGCTCCAGCCTTCCCACAGGGACACTGTTTACTGTCCGGAGTAATTTCTTGCTACCCATTTTGTGAAATAAATGATGGCTGTTAAATGTAGACAAAGCAAGAAGGGCTCTGACTTAAGGAGTGTCTGGACACCTCCACAGAATTTTCTGAGTCAACCTTTGCCCCACTCCCCACGAACAGCCCATCGCTCTGGAGCCCCCCACCTTCCTGGGAGGAGACGGTCCCTTCTGCGCACCGAGCACACGCGTAACAGCACAGCGGCCTTCCTTCCTGAATCAGCTTGTTGTATCCCGGGTGGCAGCTGGCGGTGCACCTCGACTGAGGCAGGGTCTAAGCAGGAAGACAAGGCACGTCAAGGAGAATCTGTGTGGTGGGGGAGCAGTTTGTCTGTAGCATTGAGTCACACAGTCGAGAAGACCCAACAGGACCTCGAGTCTGAGGTTAGCAGGCACCCCAAGATGGTTCTTGAGGGCAGAGCTTGGGGGCAGAACTGGGAAAAGACCCCTCCCTGGCCCTCATGGTGATGCTGCACTCCAAATCCCGGCTCTCCCAGAAGTTCCACAAAGACGTTCAGCAGCATGGGCTCCTGACAAGGTAGGATCCTGTGGGACTCAGGAGGTCAAAGGACAGAGCCCCAGTGCTGCCACACGCAGACCACTCTCCAGCAAGTCTGGAACCAGCAGCACACACTGCCCCCAACAGAGTTGACTGTTGACTGTCCCCTGTCAACAGAGGAGGCTCTTCCACTTGCTGCAGCTCAGCTTCTCCAGCTGCCAGTTTAAGTCACTGACTGCAACCTCAGGGACCCCCCTCCATGTCTTGCATTGGGGTTTAGGTGTGGCTGCCCCAGCCCTGTTTAGCCCTGTTTGGTGCCACCAGAACCCACATTTGTTGCCTGCCCATCACACACTGCTCCTGCCTTTGCTCTACTCCTGCTGTCAGGAGTTTTCTCTGGCAAAATATGTGGGCAGGAAAAGGACTCTCAGCTTTTGAATCTTGAGATGATGCAGCTAATATATTATCAGATGTTAGGAATCATGGATTTCCCCACCTGGTTGAACCATCCAGGCCACACAATGGCACCCTGGTCTATGGTGACGTGGAGGCCTGGTGGGCTGTGTCGTCTTGCCAGGCTCCCAATTGTCACTCTGACAACAGACTCGTTGGGAAAAACCACCCAGTTCACAATGTCAAAGTCGGCTGCCAGATCCCCGTCCCCATCCAGATACATGCCCTCCAGGGAAGTGTTGTAGACCTCAAAGTTCCTCAGGAAAGGATGGAGCTGGCACAAAAGAGAAACATCAGAGGTCAGGGAACCGTGTTGGGTGCTTCACAGAGTTTGAGTCTCCTATGAGTCAGGGACGATGCCAATGAAAACGGCTGGTTGGTTGGTTTGTCTAACCCCCGTTTTCTATTCTGCTGCTCAGAGGCAGATCTACCCCACTTGCCCCCTCCAGGTACACCTCTGCCTTGAATCCTGACTCAGTCCAGGAGAGACACAGGCAACTTGAACACCGCAACTCCCCATGTGGTAACAGAGCAACCCCATCGTGGCATTTGCTGAATCCCATGAGGGGAGGGAGTTTGGGCATGCTCAGGCCTCCTTGGCAGAAGGGAACATTTGTTCACCTCCTTCAGGGTAAGCCCCCACTGCCGCCATGGGTCAACTCGGACCTGTGTTAGCAATATCACTGGTGCATGACCGCCTTGACAGGTGAAGGGAAATTGGGTCTAGAAAGTGCTTGAGTGGTGCTGCTGCCAAACCTTCCCGGACCCAGTCTGCCCTCCTTCCTGCTCCGTTACCTCACTGTTCTGCCATCTACTTGTTCCACCATCTTCTCACCCCCCCTCCCAAACCCTGTGTGGCCTTACCTGCACTAACAGGCATCCAGGGTTGAGTGTTGGGAGAGTTAGGAGAAAGAAAATATTTCTTGACCAAGCGTGTAATTAGTCTGTGGAACTCTTTGCCACTGTAAGTAGTGATGGCTTCATGCCTAGATGACTTTAAGAGGGGATTGGACAAATTTCTGGAGGAGAAGTTCGTTATGGGTTACGTCATAGTAGGTCTGTGCAAGCTCTTGGTTTTAGAGGCAGGCTGCCTGCCAGATGCAGGGGAGGGGAACGGGACGCAGGTTGTGTCTGTTGTCTTGTGTGCTCCCTGGGGCATTTGGTGGGCCGCTGTGAGGTACAGGAAGCTGGACTAGATGGGCCTTTAGCCTGATCCAGCAGGGCTCTTCTGATGTTCTTATAAAGAGGAGTTTTTCAAGGTGTTCTCTTTCTGTATGGCTTTGATGGTGGCATGGACTCAACCACCAGTTTCCCTAGTAAACAGAGGGTAGCGGAAAACAGGGGCAGTGAACTGTTAGCTCTCCACAAGGCACAGCTATGCCCTGGCCAGCATCCATTTTTCCTTCACAGAGGCATCTGAATGTTTTACTCCAGTGTGAAATCTGTATGAAGCTGGCCTGTTCTGTGCTGCATCTGAGCTAAGCTAGATGTGTTTACCCTGGGCCCGGGTACAAATTACCCCCTTTACCCCCTTTCCTAGGCCCTGCCTCAAGGGCTGCTGCTGGATGGTCTGTGTCCCCCGGAGCCACTTGGAGGGGGCAGAGAGAAGGACCTGTGCAGGGAGATTCACTACTGGATTCCCCTGAAAGATACGTGCCATTTCACTTCCTTCTGACCTTGTTCCAAGGCCCATCAGGAGCCCTGACTGTCTGGGTGGGGAGAGGAGTACCTGCCATGCCTGCACCCTCGGAACCTCCAGGCTGCCTCCGGCCTCCATCACCCTCTGCTGGAGTCGAGACGAAGACGCGGCGTGTAAGGCTTGCGCCACGGCCTGGACAGCGCTGTGGATGGCATAGCTGTCCAGTGCCAGGGCTCTTTCCATCACGTCCCAAGACAGGGGCTGCGGTCTTTCTCTGCACCTTGTCCAGCCTTTCACGGACAGAACAGGCTTCGGAAACGCACAGTGAAATCCCTCCTCCACTAACCGCTGCCAGGTGAAGAAAAGCATATCGTGATCATTGTAATTTATCCTTTTCATTGACTGGATGGAGAAGGAAAAAAGACCCTGAATGTGCTGGAAAGATAAATCATTGAACCTCAACTCCAAGCTGATGTCCCAAAAGGCTGTTGTGATCCAGATTTTCCCCACTATGGGTTTTATTAAGATTTCAACTACCTGTTGTATAATTAATATTACATCTATGAAGGAATCGGTCTCTGCATAGTAAAGGAATACATTGACTTGTCTCTCCTTGAGGAATGATTCCTTACGGATCACCACATTATTTGTAGTTATCCCCGAAATGCTCTGGGAGTAAGCGACGCAAATGCCACTCTGAGTTAACAAGGGCGTCAAGGTCCTGATGAACCGCTCTCCATTGTCAGTGTCTGGAGCAACCAGAGCGACCCAGGACCACTGGAAGTGCAAGAGCAGCCCGACCACCCCCACGTACTGGGGCTCTTTGGGGACCGTCCGATAGAAAAAGGGGGCCCGAGTTCTGTCATTCAGACCACGAGCCGCGAAAGCATAACCGACCTGGGAAGGGAAAGGAGAGATGGATGTTTGGATTTCTCTTCAGGTCACATATTTGGCGGCCTGAGCTTGTTAACAGTGAGCAAAACCCTGTTTCATTTTGATGCAAGGAAGCCCCCACCCACTGCAAGGACATGTCCATGGAACTAGGCAGTGCTTCTCTGTTCAGCCTACTCACACACTGCATGCCCCCACCTCATTTTTGTTTGGGAGGCAGCCACGTGGGACGAGACGCAGCCTTTGCCCTCCACCCACTCTCACCTGGGGAATTTTGTAGGCAGTCAACATGGCTGAAATATGGCTGGAGAGGTCAGCTTCAGCCCCTTCAAGAACTGCCAGCAGCCGTCTCTGCCTTCCACAGCTATAGTTTGGAACACGTGTCTCTCCAGTGGAGAGCAGGTCTACAAGGGCATCGGAAGTCAATCGGGCATCAGAATAGGTGTCGTAGATGTTGTAGCCCAGAGTGACATTGGGCAAGAGCCTGGGGTCCCGGTTGATCTTCTGAGTGGCAAACAGGAAGGACAGGATGAGCCAGTACCGTGTGGTTCCTTTCCTGAAACAAAAGGACTGTGCCGGGTTGTTGATGCAAAGGTCTGCATTTTGCTAGGGGTCAGACTGTGGCTACCCCAGGTCTAGTTCTGAAACATGAGGGGATTCCCATATGAGGGTTTGGGCGTGTCAGGCTGGACATCCATGCTGTGAGGTGACCAACCCTTTTCACTCTAAAAGGAAGCCAGGGCAGGACCCCTCCCCAACCCCATCCTCTGCACAGGTGAGCATCTAAGGCTGCCTGGCCTGTCCCTTGGCCCCTGAACTCAGCATTGCCCGCTGACTGGCAGCAGCTCCTCAGGGTTTCAGGTGGGGATCTTTCAAAGGCTGAACTGCCAGGGATTGAACCTGACATGCAAAGCAGGTGCTCTCTCTGTTAGGGGCTGGGAGGGGGGATTTTTGCCATCACCTTTGGCGGGAAGATTCATGCCGCACTTCTCCCTCCCAGCATCAATGGCCAGAGGATTTGCACCCACCCTAGAAGCCCTGCAGGGCTCGTTGACTGCTCAGGGGTTGAAGTGGCATCTTGAGGACTGCAGGGGAATTAATTAAGTCATCATTGATCATTCTGCCTGGCCAGGCTCATGACTTGTGAGGTTGGGGGGATGGGGGAGAGTCAGTTGGTGATGTGGTTTCCCTAAGCAGCCTCTCAGGGGAGGGCAGAGGAGGGTTGAGGACTGCAGAGAACTGCGACTGCCGGACTCACTGCTCAGGCTGCAGGTGGTGGGGATGTGGACCTGCTACAAGGAGCCCAGATCTAGGCAGTTTCAAACCACCACCAGAGGGTGGGGGGGCTGTTACGACTTCCCCCAAGTGTGGGGGCTATAGATGTGAAGTGGCAGACTGCATGCCAAATGGTGCCTTAGTGTGTGGATGCATTCCCAGATTTTCCCCCATAGGCAGAAGGATTGCTGATTTAGCCAAGACAAGGACACAATATGAAAAGCCCCCCCCCCATTTGGGGTGGCTGGAAGCCATGACATCAAAAGGGGCTGTAGCGGCCACCAAGACCCTCTTGACTTACCAGGAAATGCTGGTTGAGGGAGGCTCAGTCAAGGGCCGTGACTGAAAGAAGACGCTGGTTGTGGAAAGGGCCCCACCGAGGAGGTAGTCTCCTGGCCTGTAATAATTTAGCAGCTCCTTCTGCTCCCTGATCACAGACTGGGGGCACTTTGCCTTCAGGCCCCCCCAGGCCACAGGGACCAGGAGCAGCAGCAGCAGTCTGGGCACCCCTGCTGCAGTCATCTCCCAGCATCTGCTCTCCAACACCAGCCGCGGATTGGAAGCCAAGACCGTCTTGCCAGGTGGAGGCTGCAGTCCAGGCGGAGGCTGCAAGTCCTTTCAGTGGCTTGCATCTGAAGGGGCTGATATGAAGCTTCACAGCAGAGGCCCTGCCTGGCTGAATTCCCATTCCGAGCTCTCCGTGGACCAGAAGCTATTTCTGCAGCTGTTTCTTCAGACACAGTCTCTGTTGATGAAGTTAAAGATGATCTTTAAGGGAAAAGAGTTCCTGGACCTTTGGAGAATAGAACACCGTGATTTGGGTAATAACAGTGAGGGCAGTCATCAGTGCAACACCTGGACTCCCTGTGTGTCTCCATGCGCAGGTGTGAGCTGGAGAAAACATGTTTGCGAGAATGCAGTTCCAGACTCTGCCAGGGGTCAGCAGTGGGATCACTTGAGCTTAGCAAAGCTGCCTGAAGAGGCACTGGATCGGTTCAGGGTATTGTTGTGCCATTGGAAGGGGCATCTTCTGGGGCATTTGGTGGGCCGCTGTGAGATACAGGGACTAGGTGGGCCTACGGCCTGATCCAGTGGGGCTGTTCTTATGTTCTTCTGCGTGCCTGGAGAGTTCCCCAGAGTGGAAAAATACTGGCCTTATGTGGGGCAGCCTGATCCTCTGTCCTTCTGGTCAACCACGCCTCCCGCCAGAAGGAATGATGATGGACACTCACGTAACCAGACCTGGGACCCATCCAGACCAGGACTGTCCAGCAGTGTGGATGGAAGATGTGCCACCCCAGGGTGCACCTTACAGGGCTTTCCCTTCAAACGGGACTGGGACTGCACTCCAGGCCCAACTGGAGGGGTTTTAAGGGCCAGGGAGGCTGCGTGAGGGCCAGGGAGGTTCACAGAATGCCTCCAGGAGATGGAAAATTGTTGCTTCCTGTTTCCGACCAAAAACTGGAAGTGATGTGAGCCTTCCAGAGGCCAGAGGCATGCAGCCTCCTCAGCCCTCAGAACCCCCTCTGTACGTGATCGGAGAATAGCTCTGGTCCCATTTGGAGGGGGAGCGGTTGCAAGCGACGGGGGCGGGACCATGGTGGTTGCATTGCCACCCCCATGGCATGGAGTGCCACCCAGGTCCTGTGACTCCTATGACCCTCCCCAGCTTGCAGCTGGGACTGTCCAACTCTACACTTACTGATGGGGACTCCCCAGAACCTCCAGCTGAGAACTTTCCCCTCCCTGCTGCCACCTCTCTCTCTCTCTCTCTCTCTCTCTCTCTCTCTCTCTCTCTCTCTCTCTCTCTCTCTCTCGCCTTTTGTTTCCCAGGTAAAATTTATTTTACATTTTATGTCCTTCTATAATTAATTAACATATTATGTGATTCAAGTACAGTAAACAAAAATTCCAAATATAAACAGTATAAACAGATGGATTTATTTTAAAGAATTCATAAGAACAGCCCTGCTGGATCAGGCCAAAGGCCCATCTAGTCCTGATTCCTGCATCTCACAGTGGCCCATCAAATGTCCAGGGAGCACACAAGACAACAGGCACAACCTGCATCCTGGTGCCCTCCCCTGCATCTGGCAAACAGAGGCAGCCTGCCTCCAAAACCAAGAGCTTGCACAGACCTACTATGACTTGTACTCCTTAATGAACTTTTCCACCAGAAATTTGTCCAATCCCCTCTTAAAGGCATCCAGGCAAGATGCCATCACTACTTCCTGTGGCATGCAGTTCCACAGACTAATTACACGCTGGGTAAAGAATTATTTTCTTCTGTGTGTCCTAACTCTCCCAACACTCGTGGATTTCCCCTGGTTCTGGTGTTATGTGAGAGGGAAAAGTCAATGACAATGAAAAGACAATTCAGAAGACAATGAAAATCATTGCTATTCTCTGTACAACTTACAATGTGGTGGTGACCAAGCGGGCTGCTCAGAAGTCAAGGTTTCCCACCTGTTGAGGTCCATTCCTAAGGCCTTCAGATCTCTCTTGCAGATGTCCTTGTATCGCAGCTGTGGTCTACCTGTAGGGCGCTTTCCCTGCACAGGTTCTCCATAGAGGAGGTCCTCTGGGATCCGACCATCGCCCATTCTCACAAAATGACCAAGCCAAAGCAGGCGTCTCTGTTTAAGCAGTGCAGACATGCTGGGGATTCCAACTCGCTCCAGGACTGTGTTGTTTGGAACTTTGTCCTGCCAGGTGATGCCGAGGATGCATCGGAGGCAGCGCATGTGGAAAGCGTTCAGTTTCTTCTCCTGTTGTGAGCAAAGAGTCCATGACTCGCTGCAGTACAGAAGTGTACTCAGGACGCAAGCTCTGTAGACCTGGATTTTGGTATGTTCCGTCAGCTTCTTGTTGCACCAGACTCTCTTTGTGAGTCTGGAAAACGTGGTAGCTGATTTACCGATGTGTTTGTTTAGCTCAGTATTGAGAGAAAGAGTGTCTTTTTTTTTTTTCTTATTTTAAGACATGGGTACAGGAAAAATCACAAACATATATGTACAGGGTGATACACAAGGGAAAAAACACCAGGAAATCGCAGAACTGTAGCCGATACTCTTATGTTTCCCTACCTATCATCCTTGAATAACTTATTGTTTATCTAACCACTCATACAATGGTTTCCACAATTTCTGTATTCTCTCTATTTCGCCATCTCCCAATCTTTCCGTCAATACATCTATTTCGACCATCTCATATAATTTCTCAATCCACATCTCTACAGTGGGAGTATCAGGGTTCTTCCACAATCTAGCATACACCAATCTCGCTGCAATAATTGCATACAACAAAATATGTCTAAGATCATTGTTATAACTTTCAGGAAAAATACTCAAGAGAAACAGTTCTGGTTGGAAATGTATTTCACAATTAAAAATAATTTGAATAGTTCTATATATTTTTTGCCAAAATTTTTTGGCCTTAGGGCAAAGCCACCACATATGATAAAAAAAACCTTTCACCTCTTTGCATTTCCAACACTTATCGCATGTGCCGGGATACATTTTTGCTAATCTATCTGAGACAGGTACCATCTATAAAACATTTTGTATATGTTTTCTTTCATTGTTACTGCCTTAATTATCTTCATATTTCTCTTCCAAAGCTGGTCCCAATTATTCATTGTTATATTATGTCCAATATTTTTTGCCCATATAATCATTACCTCTTTTACCGATTCGTCTACCATTTCCATACTCAACAGATATTGATACATCCTTCTGATATAATTTTGCTCATTTGATAAAAATATTTTATCAAATTCCGTCTCCTCTGGGTAGATTCCTTCTTTTTTATCTTTCAACCATCTTGTTTTAATCTGTAACTCCGTCAACCAATCCAGTTCAATCCCTTTCTCCCACAATACCTCTTTTGAGTACATAACTGCTTTCTCATCTAATAGTTCATCATATCTCCTATTCTGTGAACCTCGCAACCACATTGGCCTAGTATCAATTTCTAACGGTTTCACCCATCTTGGAATCTTATAATAATAACTCTCACATTATCTTTTAAGTGTCGTTTTGGCAAGAAGCCCGTTTGATCTTGGTGTATTATTTGCAGCAGAACTCTCTTTAATCTTCCAGCCAATATTGATGCAAAAACCTTGTAGTCTGTATTCAAAAGAGAAATTGGCCTATAATTTCTAATTTCTTTCTTTTCTGTTCCTTGTTTATGTATTAACGTAATTAAAGCTTCTGTCCATGAGTCTGAAATCTCATGTGCAGAGATTGCAATTCAGGGAGGTTAGTCCACATCCTGAACCATGACCTGTGTTTTCTTAAGGCTGATTGTCAGTCCAAAGTCTTGGCAGGCCTTGCTAAAATAGTTCATGAGCTGCTGGAGATCTTTGGCAGAGTGGGTAGTGACAGCTGCAGGCAAAGAGGAACTCACGCAGACATTTCAGCTGGACTTTGCTCTCAGTCTGGAGAGGTTGAAGAGCTTTCCGTCTGATCTGGTCCGGAGATAGATGCCTTCTGTTGCAGTTGCAAAGGCCTGCTTCAGCAGGACAGCAAAGAAAATCCCAAACAAGGTTGGCGCAAGAACACAGCCCTGCTTCGCTTCGGATGTCAAAGGGGTCTGATGTGGAGCCATCAAAGACTACAGTGCCCTTCATGTCCTCGTGGAAAGTCCAGATGATGCTGAGGAGCCTGGGTGGATATCCGATCTTGGGGAGAATCTTACATAAGAACATAAGAACAGCCCCACTGAATCAGGCCAGAGGCCCCTCTAGTCCAGCTTCCTGTATCTCACAGAGGCCCACCAAATGCCCCAGGGAGCACACCAGACAACAAGATAACTCATCCTGGTGCCCTCCCTTGCATCTGACGTAGCCCATTTCCAAAATCAGGAGGTTGCACATGCACATAATGTCTTGTAAGCCGTAATGGATTTTTCCTCCAGAAACTTGTCCAATCCCCTTTTAAAGGAGTCCAGGCCAGATTCCATCACCACATCCTGTGGCAAGGAATTCCACAGACCAACCACACACTGAGTAAAGAAATATCTTCTTTTGTCTGTTCTAACTCTCCCAACACTCAATTTTAGTGGATGTCCCCTGGTTCTGGCGTTATGTGAGAGTGTAAAGAGCATCTCTCTATCCACTCTGTCCATCCCCTGCATGATTTTTGGCCAGGGAGACAGGCCAGGGACAGACTGCACTTGCTCCCAGTGTGGAAGGGATTGTCACTCCCGAATCGGCCTTTTCAGCCACAATAGACGCTGTTCCAGAACCACCTTTCAGAGCGCGATACCATAGTCTTTCGAGACTGAAGGTTGCCAACTACTAAGTATAATATTAGCTGTTTTGTTCTCAATACAAATCATTGGGATCATTGTTTTCTAATGATCCCAAGCATAGAATTGGCCTTCTTCACTGCCGCCGCACTTTGGGTCGACACTTTCATTGAGCTGTCCACAAGAACCCCAAGATCTCTCTCCTGATCTGATCTGAACTGATCTGATCACAGTGGCCCACCCAAGTGGCCACGCCCAAGGGAGCACACAAGACAACAGACACAACCGGAATCCTGGTGCCCTCCCCTGCATCTAGCAATCAGAGGCAGCCTGCCTCTAAAACCAAGAGCTTGCACTTACCTACTATGACTTGTAACCTGTAATGAACTTCTCCTCCAGAAATTTGTCCAATCCCCTCTTAAAGACATCCATAAGTGCATAAGAACAGCCCCACTGGATCAGGCCATAGGCCCATCTAGTCCAGCTTCCTGTATCTCACAGCAGCCCACCAAATGCCCCAGGGAGCACACCAGATAGCAAGAGACCTGCAAGGCTTCCTGGGAATTGTAGTTAAGAACATAAGAACAGTCCCACTGGATCAGGCCATAGGCCCATCTAGTCCAGCTTCCTGTATCTCACAGCGGCCCACCAAATGCCCCAAGGAGCACACCTGCATCCTGCTGCCCTCCCTTGCATCTGGCATTCTGACATAACCCATTTCTAAAATCAGGAGGTTGCGCATACACAGCATGGCTTGTACCCCATAATGGATTTTTCCTCCAGAAACTTGTCCAATCCCCTTTTAAAGGCGTCCAGGCCAGTTGCCATCACCACATGCTGTGGCAAAGAGTTCCACAGACCAACCACACGCTGAGTAAAGAAATATTTTCTTTTGTCTGTTCTAACTCTCCCAACACTCAATTTTAGTGGATGTCCCCTGGTTCTGGTGTTATGTGAGAGTGTAAAGAGCGCCTCCCTATCCACTCTGTCCACTCATGAACAGAAAAACAACTGGATAGCAAATATAGAATCCCAGAACACGGCTACATACAGTGAGAGAGTATTGTCAGTCACAAACACAGAGCATTCAAGTCTGGTATGTAGGTCCGTTCCAGGGGGTTACATGGGGTGAAATACTGATATCAGTGTTCTGTTGACACCTAAGGAAGAATACCATATCAGTGGTGGACCTGTTGGCTCGGAATCCGCACTGCGATTCTGGATAGACGCTCTCTGCAAGTACCTGGAGCCTCTTCAGTGCAACTCGGGCAAACAGCTTTCCTACAACGCTAAGGAGAGAGATGCCACGGTAGTTGTTGCAGTCACCCCTGTCGCCCTTCTTCTTGTACAGCGTGACGATGTTTGCATCCCTCATGCCTTGAGGTACTCCACCTTCTCTCCAGCAGAGACAGAAGATTTCATGCAGCTCAGTGACGATGATCTCTTTGCAGCATTTTAGGTCTTCAGCAGGGATGCTGTGTTTTCCAGGTGCCTTGCCAAAGGCAAGGGAGTCCAGGGCCACGTGAAGTTCTTCTAGGGTTGGTTCACTGTCAAGCTCTTCCAGCACAGGCAGGCACTCAATGTTGTTCAGTGCTTCTTCGGTGACTACATTTTCTCTGGAATATAGCTCAGAGTAGTGCTGCACCCAGCGTTCCATCTGCTGCGCCCGATCCTGGATGACCTCGCCGGTGGTAGACTTCAAAGGGGCAATTTTCTTCTGTGTTGGACCTAGGGCCTGCTTGATACCATCATACATCCCCTTGATGTTGCCCGTGTCAGCTGCTATCTGTATCTGGGAGCAGAGCTGGAGCCAGTAGTCGTCAGCACATCTCCTGGCAGTCTGCTGGACTTTGCTGCGAGCAGCTCGGAGGACCTGCAAGTTGCGCTCACTGGGACAGGCCTTGTACAGGACCTACTGTGGGAAGTGAAAGAATTTTGTCCCTGCAGCTCCAGTCATCAGCAGGACCTGTCACTCTCATCAGTGCTTATGCACCGACTCTGTCATCTCCAGCAGAAGCCAAAGACAAATTCTATGATGATCTGGCCACCACTATCAAGAAGATCCCCGTAAAAGAGCCATTGTTCATCCTCGACGATTTCAATGCTAGAGTTGGTGCTGATAACAGTTTGTGGCCCACTTGCTTAGGTCAGTTTGGCACTGGGAAGATGATCGAAAACGGCCAACGCCTGCTAGAGTTTTGCTGTCATCACGTTCTCTGTGTCAGCAACACGTTCTTCAACACGAAGCCCCAACATAGAGTCTCTTGGAGACACCCAAGATCAAAGCACTGGCAAAAGCTCGACCTGATTCTCACCAGATGCTCCAGCCTTCCCAGCATCAAGATCACAGGCAGGTATCAGGTGCTGCCTGCGACACTGACCACTCCCTGGTGTGCAGCAGAGTGAAACTGCAAACAAAGCGATTGTACCACACGAAAAAGGAAGGAAGACCTCGCATTGATACCAGCAAGACCCGGGATCAGAGAAAAGTGGAGGAATTTGCACGAGCGCTTGAGATTTATATGCTGCCTTTCCCCAGGCTCAAAGTTTAGGTAGGGACTCATTTCCCAAAGAGGCACAGCACTCTATCAGGGAAACCCTCTGCCCTGCTTCCAAGCTTTTGTTGGAGGAAATTAAAAGTAGTTTCCTCTTTGGGGGGAAGCAGAGGAGCTTAAGCAGTGAACCCCCCTTTTTGGGTATCACCCCAGAGAATCTCCCTCACCTGGCTGACTGCTATTCAATGGAAAAAGGCAAAGAGGCAACTTTAACAATGGCTTGTTAAAGTTACAAAAAAGAAGTTGTTCACTTACAGTTCCACTGAGTGTTTTTACAGCATATTTACAGCATCTGATTAGTATCAGAGGTTCAGCTATTACTTAGATAGCAAGGCTCTAGAGCTTCCTCGCCCTGCATGCCATGTGCTCAAGATGGCGTGGGCATCAGAGTCCTGCTTTGTGCCATCTTAACAGGTCAGTGGTTAGAGGACAAGAGAGAAGGAAGTGCTCAGAGGAGAAGGAAAGATAAAGGGTTAGGGCCAAACCCCCACAAAGATCACAGAGAGAAGAGGTAAAAAACAGTAGATTCACTGGGCCATAGCTTCACCCCTTCTAGACAGCATCCTGCCCCCTCTGGACAGCAGACGGAGTTACAACAACTCCAACACCTCTTCTCAACTCCAGATGCATGAGTCTAGCTGCAGATTTATACTTTCTCGTAGAATCTGGAGGGCACCAGGTTGAGGTTATCTGGTGTGCTCCCTGGGGCATTTGGTGGGCCACATTTGGGGAAGGAATCCTTTCTGGGGAAGACGTGGACTGATAGGGCAATTTTTGTGCTAGCCTAGACCAAGGCCAAGATCAGGAGGTTTTATTCTTTGTCTTTTTAATGTGATATTTGTAATACTGCCGTGTTTTAAGTAGGTTTTTAATGTTTATGGTTTTTATTGTGATTTTATGTTGTAAGTCCCATCTACCGGGTAGATGGGACTCGTCAGCCTAGGAAGGCAGCTCATCTAAGAGAAGGAAACTCTGACCTCAAACCTCCACCGCCTTGTGGCTACATCCAGTTGTGGAAAAGGCTTCAGGAGTCAACCTCGAGGCAAAATCAGGAGCCGGAGTCCCTGAGGCAGTTCATGGCTGAACACAGTCACGTTCTGGCAACTCCTGCGACGCCGCTGGAACCAACCATATTGGCTTCTGCCTTTCCATTGGACCATTCCAGCGAGGTGGAGAGGGGGGATTTGCTGCATGGGTAACAGCATATCCTCCATACCTTCTTTACCCAGGCTTCGCGCACCGGAGAGGACACTCCAACTTCGCCATACGGCGTCGGCACAACACGGGAAGCAGCAGTTTACCGGTTATAAGTCTTTGCTCGATTGGGGTAGAGCATGACGCCAGGGGCTGCTTCCGACGGTGGGAGAGATCATTGCATCTCATTGGGCAGCTACCGCCCGCCTTAAGCTGGGCAGTCCCCAGCCAATAAGGTGTTGCCTCGCCACGGTCCGTTAACCTCATGGAGTGCGTGGGGTTTAGGGTGAAAACCGACAAGCGGATCGACAACTCTGCACCATGCAACAGAAAACAGAAAACTACTGCCCTAAAGCTGGGCACCTGGAACATTAGGACAATGACACCTGGCTTCTCTGATGACCTGCAAGAAATAGACGACGCACGCAAAACAGCTGTCATCGACATGGAGCTGAGCAGACTGCAGATGGACATCGTCGCCCTTCAAGAGACTAGGCTGCCAGATTCCGGATCTGTCAAGGAGAGAAATTTCTCATTTTTCTGGCAGGGAAAACCACCAAACAAAACCAGGGAACATGGCGTTGGCTTTGCGGTCAGAAATACCCTGCTGAAATCCATCATCCCACCTACTGTGGGAAGTGAAAGAATTTTGTCCCTGCAGCTCCAGTCATCAGCAGGACCTGTCACTCTCATCAGTGCTTATGCACCGACTCTGTCGTCTCCAGCAGAAGCCAAAGACAAATTCTATGATGACCTGGCCACCACTGTCAAGAAAATCCCTGTAAAAGAGCCATTGTTCATCCTCGGCAATTTCAATGCTAGAGTTGGTGCTGATAACAGTTCATGGCCCACTTGCTTAGGTCAGTTTGGCACTGGGAGGATGAACAAAAATGGCCAACGCCTGCTAGAGTTTTGCTGTCATCACGGTCTCTGTGTCAGCAACACGTTCTTCAACACGAAGCCCCAACATAGAGTCTCTTGGAGACATCCAAGATCAAAGCACTGGCACCAGCTCGACCTGATCCTCACCAGACGCTCCAGCCTTCCCAGCATCAAGATCACACGCAGTTATCATGGTGCTGCCTGTGACACTGACCACTCCCTGGTGTGCAGCAGAGTGAAACTGCAAACAAAGCGACTGTATCACACGAAAAAGGAAGGAAGACCTCGCATTGATACCAGCAAGACCCGGGATCAGAGAAAAGTGGAGGAATTTGCACAAGCGCTTGAGGAATCTCTTCCAGGCCCGGCCGACGCAAACGCATCCAACAGATGGGAACATTTCAAGAATACCGTTTACAACACCGCCTTGTCCATAAGACCAAGAAGACCAACAAGACGGCAGACTGGTTTGAAGCCCACTCTGAGGAGTTGACACCAGTCATTGAGGAAAAGAGGAGAGCTCAAGCAGCATACAAGGCCTGTCCCAGTGAGCGCAACCTGCAGGTCCTCCGAGCTGCTCGCAGCAAAGTCCAACAGACTGCCAGGAGATGTGCTAACGACTACTGGCTCCAGCTCTGTTCCGAGATACAGATAGCAGCTGACACGGGCAACATCAAGGGGATGTATGACAGTATCAAGCAGGCCCTAGGTCCAACACAGAGGAAAATTGCCCCTCTGAAGTCTGCCACAGGCGAGGTCATCCAGGATCGGACGCAGCAGATGGAACGCTGGGTGCAGCACTACTCTGAGCTATATTCCAGAGAAAATGTAGTCACCGAAGAAGCACTGAACAACACTGAGTGCCTGCCTGTGCTGGAAGAGCTTGACAGTGAACCAACCCTAGAAGAACTTCACGTGGCCCTGGACTCCCTTGCCTTTGGCAAGGCACCTGGAAAAGACAGCATCCCTGCTGAAGTCCTAAAATGCTGCAAAGAGATCATCGTCACTGAGCTGCATGAAATCCTCTGTCTCTGCTGGAGAGAAGGTGGAGTACCTCAAGACATGAGGGATGCAAACATCATCACGCTGTACAAGAACAAAGGTGACAGGGGTGACTGCAACAACGACCGCGGCATCGCTCTCCTTAGCGTTGTAGGAAAGCTGTTTGCCCGAGCTGCACTAAAGAGGCTCCAGGTACTTGCAGAGAGCATCTATCCAGAATCGCAGTGTGGATTCCGAGCCAACAGGTCCACCACTGATATGGTATTCTCCCTTAGACAACTGCAGGAGAAATGCAGGGAACAACGACAGCCACTCTTTATAGCCTTCATAGATCTCACGAAGGCTTTCGACCTGGTCAGCAGAGACGGCCTCTTCAAGATTCTCCCCAAGATCGGGTGTCCACCCAGGCTCCTCAGCATCATCAGATCTTTCCACAAGGACATGAAGGGCACTGTTGTCTTTGATGGCTCCACATCAGACCCTTTTGACATCCGAAGCGGAGTGAAGCAGGGCTGTGTTCTTGCGCCAACCTTGTTTGGGATTTTCTTCGCTGTCCTGCTGAAGCAGGCCTTTGGAACTGCAAGAGAAGGCATCTATCTCCGGACCAGATCAGACGGATAGCTCTTCTACCTCTCCAGACTGAGAGCAATTTCCAAAGTCCAGCTGAAATGTCTGCATGACTTCCTCTTTGCCCACAATGCAGCTGTCACTACCCATTCTGCCAAAGATCTGTAGCAGCTCATGAACTGTTTTAGTAAGGCCTGCCAAGACTTTGGACTGACAATCAGCCTGAAGAAAACACAGGTCATACTGTTGCAAGGTTACAGCAAGGTTCACGAGCAAACTCAGTACACAAGAGTGGTGGTCATCTGCAAGCTTCTTTATTTTTGTTGCCAGCAACGGGCTTCTCCTGTTCTTCTGTCAAAATGAGAGCAATGGGAGCTATGTGGGAACTCGTAGTGTCTCAGAGGAAAAAGCAATGTTCCAATGTGTGTCTCTGTTTAAATAGTATTTTGGCTCCTTTGTCTGAAAAATCTCACTGTTATTGGCTAGGGGTTCATGACATCAGAAATGGAAACTTTCTCAGGATTGGTTGCATTCTTACAGGCATTTGATTGGTCAGTCTCAAATTACAACTTCCTTATAAGGACAACATTTACATTGAGACATATATATCCTATGGATTCCAACAACCACTAGATGGCACTGTTTATCCAATTATTACTGGCCTTTGATATGTCTTTGTCTATCTCTGCCTATTCCTTCATTGGCCCGACCTTGACTTATCTCTTCAACATTCTTTGTGTCTGGCTGTTAATCACTGTGGGCTAAGCTCTGTTTGAACTAAGCCTCTTGGTTTTTAATTCTCTATATGTGATGTTGTTGCATAGTGGTATCTTCTATTCTATGTGTAAATATATACAAAACTAACTCTGTTAAAGGTTTTCTTTTAGAACTCTTTTCTCATTCATTTTAACTAAATTCAGCTCTTTCTGTTAACTTTAGAGTTCAGACAAAGGTTCTCTCATAGACAAATCTATGTTCCTGTGCAGGTGTCTTTTATCTTGGAAAACTCAATTTTTAGTTAGCTGTCCAGTTGATTTGCAAGTGTCTGTATTTCTCCTCATTAAAAGTGTCTCTGACCAGTGTATGAACTTCCAATTAACTGCTGCAGGTGTCTGCAGTAAATATTCCATCTGCCAACAGATAACAGTTGCTCAAGCTTTCTTATTAAATATGATTTAATGGTGTGTTTTCTTTTAGTTTTATCTCCTCTTGGTGCCAAGAGAGATAAATTTCATTTAATTGTTCCAAGTGAATCGTGCTTCCTGGCACTCCCTGATTCTTCTGTATGTTGTATCTAATCTCCCTCTAAGTTGTAAATCTTTAATTCCAATTATAAGCCTTTTACCTAAGACAAGGGCTTTATCTGAGGAATGACTTCATTTTCCAGTCTTTTGTTAATTAACTTTCTGCCTCTCCAAGGTTGCATTGGAATTACATCTTCAAACCTATGGCTTTAAGTAGATTCCCACCTTTCTATGTATTTCTATTCTATAATCAAACTAATAAAAATTCACTTTAAACTACCATACTAGCATCCATTACACTTTAAAGAATAATCTTTATAATTATTAAAGCATTAAAAGCTATTGCCATGCAGGCATATTATATTTGGCACTTCTGTGAGATGTTGCTTTGGTGCAATTAGCCTTAAACAGCTCTCCCCAGTGCATATTTTGGAAAGCTTGAATGAAGTTCTAAAAGCTTTTTCTCTCTGGTCTATGAAAGCTTGAATACAAAAATCCCTTTTAATTCTCTATTCTGTTGTTCTAATATTAAAGCTTGTATTTCTAAATGAAACTTAATCTCTTCAGCCTAGCTCCATATATCATCCTAATTAAACTGACAGCTTCTTTGAAGCTTACAACTTTTATCTAGTTTGACAGTGATAGAGATTTTAAAGGGTTAACCTAGCTTCTCTTGTTAAGAAAAACAACTGATATTAAGAGCCAAGGAAAACATTGGTGTTTCCCGTAAAAAGATAAGAGATCATGTTATATCAAAGTGACCTAAAGAGATCATTATTGACAGAACATGTAAAATTCCAAGAACTTGTGTAACCAGAGTTGTGAGCCAAGAACATTCGATCTCAGAGCAAAATCTCAGAGCAAAATGACCTAGTTAAAGCTAGAACCATGTAGTGTCAAGATATGCCCAAATAAGGAGGTGGAAGTGTGTCACATAGTTGTCACATGGAGTCACATGGTTGTCTTGTTCGCCTCAGGTATTTAAAGTAAAGTTCTGGGTGTGGTAATGAGAGAGGCAGGATGAGGAGGAAGGAGTGCACATCTGTATCCAAATTGAACTGAATTGGCTTGTAACTCTGTCAATAAAACCTCCAAATGATAAAGACAAGGTCTATGGCTGTTTGACATTGCGTCAGACAAAAGAATCAGTAAAATCTCTCCATCAACAGCTTGTTAAGAAACATTGATTTATTGCCTGCTTGAAGCAGACCCTCTTCTCACTGAGAAGTGAAAATGGACTTTTGTAAGTCCAAGCATCATTTGATTTGATCTTAATATTCATTTTCAATCATATAAACCTAACTAATTTAACATGAAACTTTGGTGTATTTTGATTCTAAAAGAAGCCTAAATGAATATTATTTAAAAGCCTTTTCTTGCTATGGGTTCTAAAAGAATCAAAGGAACTTCTCTGTATGCAGGCTGGGGCCATGGGTTTCCCCAGCAAAACTGTCAGCCTGCAACAGAGACAGAGCAACGAAATGGACCCAAGCTTTCATTCTTCTATTAAACTGCTAAGCAGGAGGACATGGAATATTTTGGTTCAGCATAATGGCTACATACATACACATACATACATACATGACTTGTGGCTTTCACTAGCCTCTATCAATGGTTCAGGAGGTGGACTCACCTCTCTGCATTGCAATCTCTCTGCTTGAGCTGGAGGTTGTCCATGACTTTGTGTACCTTGGCTAAACGATCTCCGACACTCTTGCTATGGATACCGAGCTAAACAAACACATCGGTAAAGCAGTTACCACATAAGAACAGCCCCACTGGATCAGGCCATAGGGCCATGTATCTCACAGCAGCCCACCAAATGCCCCAGGGAGCACACCAGATAACAAGAGACCTCATCCTGGTGCCCTCCCTTGCATCTGGCATTCTGACATAACCCATTTCTAAAATCAGGAGGTTGCGCATACACATCATGGCTTGTACCCCATAATGGATTTTTCCTCCAGAAACTTGTCCAATCCCCTTTTAAAGGCATCCAGGCTAGACGCCATCACCACATCCTGTGGCAAGGAGTTCCACGGACCAACCACATGCTGAGTGTGAGGCCTCCTTGTGGGGGAGGGGAGGGCCCGCCCGGCCTTTCCGAGGGGGACCCCTTGTGGAGGCCTCAGACCCGTTCCGCAAGAAGGGGGGGTTGCGTCACCCGGTTCCCCTTCTTTGGGTTGGCAGCATTCATTAGTCAGGAGCAGGGGCTGCTAGCAGCAGATCCTCCTGCCTGCTCTTCCAACTCCCAACTGCCTTGTCATCCCTGGCCTCCAGGTTTATGTAGGGCAGACCCCTCCCCTTTGGCCCCTCCCCTTCCCTCACAGGGATGGTATAAAAAGGGCCTGTCTCTGGGCCTGCCCTTCCCTGGGCTTACCACAACTCCTCCCCTTTCTCTCTCTGTTTCCCTCCCACCTCCTCTCACCTGGAGCTGCCAGGCTTGTTCCTGAGAGGGCTGGGAAGGCTGCTGCCTCTGCTCTGGTCCAGAAGCCTCCTCCCTGGGTAAGCTGGGGACTCGGGGGAGGAGGGGAACCCTGAGTAAAGAAATATGTTCTTTTGTCTGTCTTCTGTCTGTCTGTCTTATTTTCTTTGTCTATCTTACAAAGAAGATACAGAGCTGGTGTCTTGCGTACACTGCTGTACAGCAGCGAGTCATGGACTCTTTGTTCACAACAGGAGAGGAAACTGAACGCTTTCCACATGCACTGCCTCCGATGCATCCTCCGCTTCACCTGGCAGGACAAAGTTCCAAACAACACAGTCCTGGAACGAGCTGGAATCCCTAGCATGTATGCACCGCTGAAACAGAGACGCCTGTGTTGGCTCAGTCATGTCGTGAGAATGGACGATGACCAGATCCCAAAGGACCTCCTCTATGGAGAAGCGGTGTGAAGCAGGGCTGTGTTCTTGCACCAACCTTGTTTCGGATTTTCTTCACTGTTCTGCTGAAGCATGCCTTTGGAACTGCAACGGAAGGAACCTATCTCTGGACCAGATCAGACGTCCCCTGGTTCAGGTGTTATGTGAGAGGGAAAAGATCATCTCTCTATCTACTCTGTCCCATCCCCTGCATGATTTTGTATCTCAATCATGCCCCCCCACCAGGCGCCTCTTTTCTAGAATGAATAGGCCCAAACACTGTAGCTTTTCCTCATAGGGAAGGTGCCCAAGCCCAGTAATCATTTTGGTTGCTCTTCTACACGTTTTTCCATCTCCACTGTTTCCTTTTTGAGATGTACTCAAATACACAACACTCCAGGTGTGGCCTAACCATTGATTTGTATAACGGCTAAATTGGCCTTTTCAGCCACACTAGACGCTGTTCCAGAACCACCATTCAGAGCGCGATACCAGAGTCTTTCGAGACTGAAGGTTGCCAACACACATTACAATATTCGCCGTTTTGTTCTCAATAACTTTTCTAATGATCCCAAGCATAGAATTGGCCTTCTTCACTGCCACCGCACTTTGGGTCGACACTTTCATTGACCTGTCCACCACCACCCCAAGATCTCTCTCCTGATCTGTCACAGACAGCTCAGAACCCATCAGCCTATATCTAAAGTTTTGATTTTTTGCCCCAATGTGCATGACTTTACACTTACTGACATTGAAGCGCATCTGCCATTTTGCTGCCCATTCTGCCAGTCTGGAGAAATCCTTCTGGAGCTCCCCACAATCACTTCTGGTCTTCACCACTCGGAAAAGTTTGGTGTCATCTGCAAACTTAGCCACCTCACTGCTCAACCCTGTCTCCAGGTCGTTTATGAGCAGGTTGAAAAGCACCGGTCCCAGAACAGATTCTTGGGGCACACCACTTTTCACTTCTCTCCATTGTGAAAATTGCCCATTGACACCCTCTCTCTGCTTCCTGGACCTCAGCCTGTTCCTAATCCAGGAGAGGACCTGCCCTCTAATTCCCTGACTGTGGAGTTTTTTTCAGTAGCCTTTGGTGAAGGACCGTGTCGAACACCTTCTGAAAGTCCAGATATATAATGTCCACGGGTTCTCCCGCATCCACATGCCTGCTGACCTTTTCAAAGAATTCTAAAAGGTTCGTGAGGAAAGACTTAACCTTACAGAAGCCATGTTGATTCTCCCTCAGCAAGGCCTGTTCATCTATGTGTTTTGAGATCCTATCTTTGATGAGGCATTCCACCATCTTATCCGGTATGGATGTTAGGCTGACCGGCCTATAGTTTTCCCGGTCCCCCCTCTTTCCCTTTTTAAAGATAGGTGTGACATTTGCTATCCTCCTATCTTCTGACACCATGGCTATTTGACACCACTGATATGGTATTCTCCCTTAGACAACTGCAGGAGAAATGCAGGGAACAACGACAGCCACTCTTTATAGCCTTGATAGATCTCACAAAGGCCTTCGACCTGGTCAGCAGGGACGGCCTCTTCAAGATTCTCCCCAAGAATGGATGTCCACCCAGGCTCCTCAGCATCATCAGATCCTTCCAGAGTCTTTCGAGACTGAAGGTTTCCAATAAACAACATAAAGAGTACCATGGTATTCTTTACCATTTGATGCACAATTTCATGCAGAATGCAATGAAACAAACTGCATTGAAATTCTATCAAAAGTTATAGCCAAAAACCCAGTGGGGGTGGGATGATGGGAGATCACCATGCCCACTGCCAAGGGTTACAAGTGATAGTAGGTATGTGGAAGCTCTTAGTTTTAGAGGCAGGCTGACTCTGATTGCCAGATGCAGGGGAGGGCACCAGGACAAAGGTTGTGTCTGTTGTCTTGTGTGCTCCCTGGGGCATTTGCTGGGTCACTGTGAGATGTTGGAAGCTGAAATAGATGGGCCTTTGGCCTGATCCAGCATGGCTCTTATGTTCTTATAAAGTAAGAGACCCACTGCCTATTAAGTATTAGACCCACTGACACTCAGCAGCTGTGTTACAAAAGACCACTGGGAGGTGACTAAAATAAAAAGGGTTGTATGTTTTCACAGATTTTGGTGTTTTACAAAGGCAGAAGTGCAGAAAGCAGAGTTATCTGTTTTTATTCCAAATTATAATTATAAATAATAATCACTTTAAAAGCATACTAGGTAGGTGATAGAGGTAGTATAGTGTCAGCAGATGGAGCCACAGTTATTACTCATCCACTTCCCCCTTAAATAATAAAAACCAAATAAAACTCTTTCTTTGGCAGATCATTTGTGATTAGCTCAGAAATCTCCATGAGAGGCTGAAGCTAACAGGTTAGCTGAACTGAGGCCACCTGAGGCCAAGCTGAGGCTGCCATGAGGACACCTGGACCTCCAAGAGAAGCTGTGGGTCAAGGTGTATCCCCAAACTGCAAACCGATCATGTTGCATTTGACTCTAGTCCATGCAAAACGCAGAGTCCAGCTCAACATGTCTTTGTTTCCACATGGCCCCCTCCCTCTGCCTGGCCTGGCGGTTGGCCCAACAGTGAGTCAGACACTATCTTTCCTTTTCATCATCAGCTGTTCCTTTCTATTCAGATCTGGCCTCAGAAAAATAATGTAGCATTTGGGGAAAAAGAGGCAGCCCAGCAGCCCGGCGCTGGAGGCCAGGATGGAGAAGACCTGCACGGCCACCGTGTGCTTCCCCTTCGTGCTCAGGTAGGCGGGCACAAAGGCCACCCAGACGCTGCAGAAGACCAGCATGCTGAAGGTGAGCAGCTTGGCCTCGTTGAAGGCCCCAGGCAGCCGCCTGGCCAGGAAGGCCCCTGTGAAGCAGACGGCGGCCAGGAAGCCCAGGTAGCCCAAAGCGCCGTAGAACAGGGTGATGGACCCTGCGTTGCACTGCAGGACAATTTGGCCGGTCTGGGAGTGCCTGTCGGAGTCTGGGAAGGGTGGAGAGATCCCCAACCAGGCGGTGCAGAGGCCGAGCTGGACAGCGGAGCACAAGAGGATGATGGCATTGGCCAAGCCCTTCCCCAGCCACCTCCGCATCCTGCTTCCTGGTTTGGTGGCCATGAAGGCCACCACCACGGTGACGGTTTTGGCCAAGACAGAGGAGAGGGCCAGGGAGAAGATGATGCTGAAGGCCGTTTGGCGGAGGAGGCAGGTCACCCTCCTTGGCCAGCCGATGAACAGAAAGGAGGACAAAAAGGAGAGCAGGAGGGAGGCAAGAAGGACGTAGGAGAGATCCCGGTTGTTGGCCTTGACTACTGGAGTCTCACGGTGCTTGATGAAAGCTCCTAACACAAAAGCCGTGGTTAGGGAGAAGAGCAGGGCGAAAGACGCCAGAAGGGCCCCCAGATAGTCTTCGTAGGACAGGAAAGTTATGGCCTTGGGGACACACTGAGTCTGGGCCTTGTTTGGATGCTGGTCTTCCAGACACTTGTCACAATGATCTGCATCTGAAATGAAAAAAACAACAACAACAGTGTCTCCAATATCATTTAATGTGCTTTACATCCCATAACAGTCTGTCAGCCCAATCCACTGCCCCCCCCCCACCGGTACAGCCATGCCAGAAACACCCATAATGTATCTAGCTTGAGCGGGGGGGGGGGTCCGATAACTCTGCCCTCTCTTTGCTCTGTCCTCCGGCCCCATTCCTCCCTGCCCTTACCCCGCTCCCCCTCCCACTGGCTGACCTGCTCCAGCAGGTGTCAGCGACACACACAGGAAGGCTCCAGCCTTCCCACAGGGACACAGTTTACTGTCCGGAGTAATTTCTCGCTACCCATTTTGTGAAATAAATGATGGCTGTTAAATGTAGACAAAGCAAGAAGGGCTCTGACTTAAGGACTGTCTGGACACCTCCACAGAATGGGTCTGAGTCAACCTTTGCCCCACTCCCCACGAACAGCCCATCGCTCTGGAGCCCCCCACCTTCCTGGGAGGAGACGGTCCCTTCTGCGCACCGAGCACACGCGTAGCAGCACAGCGGCCTTCCTTCCTGAATCAGCTTGTTGTATCCTGGGTGGCAGCTGGCGGTGCACCTTGACTTAGGCAGGGTCTAAGCAGGAAGACAAGGCGCGTCAAGGAGAATCTGTGTGGTGGGGGAGCAGTGTGTCTGTAGCATTGAGTCACACAGTCGAGAAGACCCAACAGGACCTCGAGTCTGAGGTTAGCAGGCACCCCAAGACGGTTTTTGAGGGCAGAGCTTGGGGGCAGAACTGGGAAAAGAGCCCTCCCTGGCCCTCATGGTGATGCTGCACTCCAAATCCCGGCTCTCCCAGAAGTTCCACAAAGACATTCAGCAGCATGGGCTCCTGACAAGGTAGGATCCTGTGGGACTCAGGAGGTCAAAGGACAGAGCCCCAGTGCTGCCACACGCAGACCACTCTCCAGCAAGTCTGGAACCAGCAGCACACACTGCCCCCAACAGAGTTGACTGTTGACTGTCCCCTGTCAACAGAGGAGGCTCTTCCACTTGCTGCAGCTCAGCTTCTCCAGCTGCCAGCTTCTCCACTGACTGCAACCTCAGGGACCCCCCTCCATGTTTTGCATTGGGGTTTAGTTGTGGCTGCCCCAGCCCTGTTTAGCCCTGTTTCGTGCCACCAGAACCCACATTTGTTGCCTGCCCATCACACACTGCTCCTGCCTTTGCTCTACTCCTGCTGTCAGGAGTTTTCTCTTGCAAAATATGTGGGCAGGAAAAGGACTCTCAGCTTTTGAATCTTGAGATGATGCAGCTAATATATTATTAGATGTTAGGAATCATGGATTTCCCCACCTGGTTGAACCATCCAGGCCACACAATGGCGCCCTGGTCTATGGTGACGTGGAGGCCTGGTGGGCTGTGTTGTCTTGCCAGGCTCCCAAATGTCACTCTGACAACAGACTTGTTGGGAAAAACCACCCAGTTCACAATGTCAAAGTCGGCTGCCAGATCCCCGTCCCCATCCAGATACACGCCGTCCAGGGAAGTGTTGTAGACCCCGAAGTTCCTCAGGAAAGGATGGAGCTGACACAAAAGAGAAACATCAGAGGTCAGGGAACCGTGTTGGGTGCTTCACAGAGTTTGAGTCTCCTATGAGTCAGGGACGATGCCAATGAAAACGGCTGGTTGGTTGGTTTGTCTAACCCCCGTTTTCTATTCTGCTGCCCAGAGGCAGATCTACCCCACTTGCCCCCTTCAGGTACGCCTCTGCCTTGAATCCTGACTCAGTCCAGGAGAGACACAGGCAACTTGAACACTGCAACTCCCCATGTGGTAACAGAGCAGCCCCAACGTGGCATTTGCTGAATCCCATGAGGGGAGGGAGTTTGGGCATGCTCAGGTCTCCTTGGCAGAAGGGAACATTTGTTCACCTCCTTCAGGGTAAGCCCCCACTGCCACCATGGATCAACTCGGACCTGTGTTAGCAATATCACTGGTGCATGACCGCCTTGACAGGTGAAGGGAAATTGGGTCTAGATAGCGCTTGAGTGGTGCTGCTGCCAAACCTTCCCGGACCCAGTCTGCCCTCCTTCCTGCTCCGTTACCTCACTGTTCTGCTATCTACTTGTTCCACCATCTTCTCACCCCCCTTCCAACCCCTGTGTGGCCTTACCTGCACTAGCAGGCATCCAGGGTTGAGTGTTGGGAGAGTTAGGAGAAAGAAAATATTTCTTGACCAAGCGTGTAATTAGTCTGTGGAACTCTTTGCCACCGGAAGTAGTGATGGCTTCATGCCTAGATGACTTTAAGAGGGGATTGGAGAAATTTCTGGAGGAGAAGTTCGTTATGGGTTACAAGTCATAGTAGGTCTGTGCAAGCTCTTGGTTTTAGAGGCAGGCTGCCTGCCAGATGCAGGGGAGGGGAACGGGATGCAGGTTGTGTCTGTTGTCTTGTGTGCTCCCTGGGGCATTTGGTGGGCCGCTGTGAGGTACAGGAAGCTGGACTAGATGGGCCTTTAGCCTGATCCAGCAGGGCTCTTCTGATGTTCTTATAAAGAGGAGTTTTTCAAGGTGTTCTCTTTCTGTATGGCTTTGATGGTGGTGTGGACTCAACCACCATTTTCCCTAGTAAACAGAGGGTAGCGGAAAACAGGGGGAGTGAACTGTTAGCTCTCCACAAGGCACAGCTATGCCCTGGCCAGCCCTCCATCCATTTTTCCTTCACAGAGGCATCTGAATGTTTTGCTCCAGTGTGAAATCTGTATGAAGCCGGCCTGTTCTGTGCTGCATCTGAGCTAAGCTAGATGTGTAGATCTGCAGCACAGTCTGCCCAGAACAAGGGAAGGGTTTTGAGAATCATTGCAAAGGAATCCTGGCCGCAAGTGTGGTCTCTAGCCCTTACTCAGCGTGTGGTTGGTCTGTGGAACTCCTTGCCACATGATGTGGTAATGGCATCTGGCCTGGACGCCTTTAAAAGGGGATTGGACAAGTTTCTGGAGGAAAAATCCATTACGGGTTACAAGCCATGATGTGTATGCGCAACCTTCTGATTTTAGAAATGGGCTATGTCAAAATGCCAGATGCAAGGGAGGGAACGAGGATGAGGTCTTTTGTTATCTGGTGTGCTCCCTGGGGCATTTGGTGGGCTGCTGTGAGATACAGGAAGCTGGATTAGATGGGCCTATGGCCTGATCCAGTGGGGCTCTTCTTATGTTCTTATGTAGAGAGAGAGAGAGAGAGATGCCAGTGGGGCTGATGGTGGCCAGTGTGGCGGTCCAGGCTGGTGGGGGGGGCAGCAGGAAGGGGCAGGCAGAGCTAGCCAAGTGTCCCCAAAGTGATAGTGGCACCTCAGGGCAGGGCCTCTCAGAGGAATCTTCTCAGGGGGTACAAAGATTCTTTTGGGCCCCTTCCCAAAGAGAGAGAGAGAAACAGTGAAACAGAGACATCTGCAGTCTCACAGCCGTGTCCCTGAGCTCCTCTAGACTCCTTCATGAGAAGTGGATCCACTGTAGCAGGCCAGCTTCCTCTCAGATGTGACACTGTTCAGGAATGTTCCTGGGCCTCATGTGCATGGCTTGTGGCAACAGTTGCTGTCATGTGCCCACGGTTATGCCCCCAGCATCCTATGTGGGCAGTGAGTCTGGGTGAGATTGGAAAATGTCAGATCCCAGGAAATTTCTGGGCCCCTTCCTTTGGCTTCCTTTTTACCCTGGGCCCGGGTACAAATTACCCCCTTTACCCCCTTTCCTAGGCCCTGCCTCAAGGGCTGCTGCTGGATGGTCTGTGTCCCCCGGAGCCACTTGGAGGGGGCAGAGAGAAGAACCTGTGCAGGGAGATTCACTACTGGATTCCCCTGAAAGATACGTGCCATTTCACTTCCTTCTGACCTTGTTCCAAGGCCCATCAGTAGCCCTGACTGTCTGGGTGGGGAGAGGAGTACCTGCCACGGCTGCACCCTCGGAACCTCCAGGCTGCCTCCGGCCTCCATCACCCTCCGCTGGAGTCGAGATGAAGACGCGGCGTGTAAGGCTTGCGCCACGGCCTGGACAGCGCTGTGGATGGCATAGGTGTCCTGGGCCAGGGCTCTTTCCATCACGTCCCAAGGCAGGGGCTGCAGTCTTTCTCTGCACCTCGTCCAGCCTTTCACGGACAGAACAGGCTTTGGAAACGCACAGTGAAATCCCTCCTCCACTAACCGCTGCCAGGTGAAGAAAAGCATTTCGAAATCATTGTAATTGGTCCTTTTCTTTGACTGGATGGAGAAGGAAAAAAGACCCTGAATGTGCTGGAACGAAAAATCATTGAACCTCAGCTCCAAGCTGATGTCCCAAAAGGCTGTTGTGATCCAGATTTTCCCCACTATGGGTTTTATTAAGATTTCAACTACCCGTTGTATAAAGAATATTCCATCTATGAAGGAATCAGTCTCTGCATAGTAAAGGAACACATTGACTTGTCTCTCCTTGAGGAATGGTTCCTTACGGATCACCACATTATTTGTAGTTATCCCTGAAATGCTGTGGGAGTAAGCGACACAAATGCCGCTCTGAGTTAACAGGGGCGTCAAGGTCCTGATGAACTGCTCTCCATTGTCAGTGTCTGGAGCAACCAGAGCAACCCAGGACCACTGGAAGTGCAGGAGCAGCCTGACCACCCCCATGTACTGGGGCTCTTTGGGGACCGTCCGATAGAAAAAGGAGGCCCAAGTTCTGTCATTCAGACCACGAGCCGTGAAAGCATAACCGACCTGGGAAGGGAGAGAAGTGATGGATGTTTGGATTTATCTTCAGGTCACATATTTGGTGGCCTGAGCTTGTTAACAGTGAGCAAAACCCTTTTTCATTTTGATGCAAGGAAGCCCCCACCCACTGCAAGGACACGTCCACGGAACTAGGCAGTGCTTCTCTGTTCAGCCTTCTCGCACACTGCATGCCCCCACCTCATTTTTGGATGGGAGGCAGCCACGTGGGACGAGACGCAGCCTGTGCCCTCCACCCATTCTCACCTGGGGAATTTTGTAGGCAGTCAACATGGCTGAAATATGGCTGGAGATGTCAGCTTCAGCCCCTTCAAGAACTGCCAGCAGCCGTCTCTGCCTTCCACAGCTATAGTTTGGAACACGTGTCTCTCCAGTGGAGAGCAGGTCTACAAGGGCATCGGAAGTCACTCGGGCATCAAAATAGGTGTTGTAGATGTTGTAGCCCAGAGTGACATTGGGCAAGAGCCTGGGGTCCCGGTTGATCTTCTGAGTGGCAAACAGGAAGGACAGGATGAGCCAGTACCGTGTGGTTCCTTTCCTGAAACAAAAGGACAGTGCCGGGTTGTTGATGCAAAGGTCTGGAGGTCCCTCACCAACCCCATCCTCTGCACAGATGAGCATCTAAGGCTGCCTGGACTGAGTCAGTCCCTTGGCCCCTGAGCTCAGCATTGCCCGCTGACTGGCAGCAGCTCCTCACGGTGTCAGGTGGGGATCTTTCAAAGGCTGGGCTGCCAGGGATTGAAGCTGGCATGCAAAGCAGGTGCTCTCTCTGTTAGGGGCTGGGAGGGGGGACTTTTGCCATCACCTTTGGGGGGAAGATTCATGCAGCACTTCTCCCTCCCAGCAGCAATGGCCAGAGGATTTGCACCCACCCTAGAAGCCCTGCAGGTGACTGCTCAGGGGCTGAAGTGGCATCTTGAGGACTGCAGGGGAATTAATTAAGTCATCACTGATCATTCTGCCTGGCTAAGCTCATGACTTGTGAGGTTGGGGGAAAGGGGGAGAGTCAGTTGGTGATGTGGTTTCCCTAAGCAGCCTCTTAGGGGAGGGCAGAGGAGGGTTGAGGACTGCAGAGAACTGCAACTGCCTGACTCACTGCTCAGGCTGCAGGTGGTGGGGATGTGGACCTGCTACAAGGAGCCCAGATCTAGGCAGTTTCAAACCACCACCAGTGAGCGGGGGACGGGACGGGACTGGGACGACTTCCCCCAAGTGTGGGGGCTATAGATGTGCAGTGGCAGACTGCACGCCAAATGGTGCCTTAGTGTGTGGATGCATTCCCAGATTTTCCCCCATAGGCAGAAGGATTGCTGATTTAGCCAAGACAAGGACACAATATGAAAAGCCCCCCCCCCCAATTTGGGGTGGCTGGAAGCCATGACATCAGAAGGGGCTGTAGCAGCCACCAAAACCCTCTTGACTTACCAGGGAATGCTGATTGAGGGAGGCTCAGTCAAGGGCCGTGGCTGAAAGAAGACGCTGGTTGTGGAAACGGGCCCACCGAGGAGGTAGTCTCCTGGCCTGTAATAATTGAGCAGCTCCTTCTGCTCCCTGATCACAGACTGGGGGCATTTTGCCTTCAGGCCCCCCCAGGCCACAGGGACCAGGAGCAGCAGCAGCAGTCTGGGCTCCCCTGCTGCAGTCATCTCCCAGCATCTGCTCTCCAACACCAGCCGCGGATTGGAAGCCAAGACCGTCTTGCCAGGCGGAGGCTGCAGTCCAGGAGGAGGCTGCAAGTCCTTTCAGTGGCTTGCATCTGAAGGGGCTGATATGAAGCTTCACAGCAGAGGCCCTGCCTGGCTGAATTCCCATTCCGAGCTCTCCGTGGACCAGAAGCTATTTCTGCAGCTGTTTCTTCAGACACAGTCTCTGTTGATGAAGTTAAAGATGATCTTTAAGGGAAAAGAGTTCCTGGACCTTTGGAGAATAGAACACCGTGATTTGGGTAATAACAGTGAGGGCAGTCATCAGTGCAACACCTGGACTCCCTGTGCGTCTCCATGCGCAGGTGTGAGCTGGAGAAAACATGTTTGCGAGAATGCAGTTCCAGACTCTGCCAGGGGTCAGCAGTGGGATCGCTTGAGCTTAGCAAAGCTGCCTGAAGAGGCACTGGATCGGTTCAGGGTATTGTTGTGCCATTGGAAGGGGCATCTTCTGGGGCATTTGGTGGGCCGCTGTGAGATACAGGGACTAGGTGGGCCTACGGCCTGATCCAGTGGGGCTGTTCTTATGTTCTTCTGCGTGCCTGGAGAGTTCCCCAGAGTGGAAAAATACTGGCCTTATGTGGGGCAGCCTGATCCTCTGTCCTTCTGGTCAACCACGCCTCCCGCCAGAAGGAATGATGATGGACACTCACGTAACCAGACCTGGGACCCATCCAGACCAGGACTGTCCAGCAGTGTGGATGGAAGATGTGTCACCCCAGGGTGCACCTTACAGGGCTATCCCTTCAAACGGGACTGGAACTGCACTCCAGTCACAACTGGAGGGGTTTTAAGGGCCAAGGAGGCTACGTGAGGGCCAGGGAGGTTCACAGAATGCCTCCAGGAGATGGAAAATTGTTGCTTCCGGTTTCCGACCAAAAACTGGAAGTGATATGAGCCTTCCAGAGGCCAGAGGCATGCAGCCTCCTCAGCCCTCAGAACCCCCTCCATACGTGATCGGAGAATAGCTCTGGTCCCATTTGGAGGGGGAGCGGTTGCAAGTGACGGGGGCGAGACCATGGTGGCTGCAACAGGGTTGCATTGCCACCCCCATGGCATGGAGTGCCACCCAGGTCCTGTGACTCCTATGACCCTCTCCAGCTTGCAGCTCGGACTGTCCAACTCTACACTTACTGATGGGGACTCCCCAGAACCTCCAGCTGAGAACTTTCCTCTCCCTGCTGCCATATCTCTCTCTCTCTCTCTCTCTCTCTCTCTCTCTCTCTCTCTTTCTCTCTCGCCTTTTGTTTCCCAGGTTCACAGCCAAGGTCTGCAGAATCTTTCAGGTATAAATAAAATTTATTTTACATTTTATGTCCTTCTATAATTAATTAACATATTAGGTGATTCAAGTACAGTAAACAAAAATTCAAGATATAAACAGTATAAACAGATGGATTTATTTTAAAGAATTCATAAGAACAGCCCTGCTGGATCAGGCCAAAGGCCCATCTAGTCCTGATTCCTGCATCTCACAGTGGCCCATCAAATGCCCCAGGGAGCACACAAGACAACAGGCACAACCTGCATCCTGGTGCCCTCCCCTGCGTCTGGCAAACAGAGGCAGCCTGCCTCCAAAACCAAGAGCTTGCACAGACCTACTATGACTTGTACTCCTTAATGAACTTTTCCACCAGAAATTTGTCCAATCCCCTCTTAAAGGTATCCAGGCAAGATGCCATCACTACTTCCTGTGGCATGCAGTTCCACAGACCAATTACACGCTGGGTAAAGAATTATTTTCTTCTGTGTGTCCTAACTCTCCCAACACTCGTGGATTTCCCCTGGTTCTGGTGTTATGTGAGAGGGAAAAGACAATGACAATGAAAAGGCAATTCAGAAGACAATGAAAATCATTGCTATTCTCTGTACAACCTGCAATGTGGTGGTGACCAAGCGGGCCGCTCAGAAGTCAAGGTTTCCCACCTGTTGAGGTCCATTCCTAAGGCCTTCAGATCTCTCTTGCAGATGTCCTTGTATCGCAGCTGTGGTCTACCTGTAGGGCGCTTTCCCTGCACAAGTTCTCCATAGAGGAGGTCCTCTGGGATCCGACCATCGCCCATTCTCACAAAATGACCAAGCCAAAGCAGGCGTCTCTGTTTAAGCAGTGCAGACATGCTGGGGATTCCAGCTCGCTCCAGGACTGTGTTGTTTGGAACTTTGTCCTGCCAGGTGATGCCGAGGATGCATCGGAGGCAGCGCATGTGGAAAGCGTTCAGTTTCTTCTCCTGTTGTGAGCAAAGAGTCCATGACTCGCTGCAGTACAGAAGTGTACTCAGGACGCAAGCTCTGTAGACCTGGATTTTGGTATGTTCCGTCAGCTTCTTATTGGACCAGACTCTCTTTGTGTGTCTGGAAAACGTGGTAGCTGATTTACCGATGTGTTTGTTTAGCTCAGTATTGAGAGAAAGAGTGTCTTTTTTTTTTTTTTTCTTATTTTAAGACATGGGTACAAGAAAAATCACAAACATATATGTACAGGGTGATACACAAGGGAAAAAACACCAGGAAATCGCAGAACTGTAGCCGATACTCTTATGTTTCCCTACCTATCATCCTTGAATAACTTATTGTTTATCTAACCACTCATACAATGGTTTCCACAATTTCTGTATTCTCTCTATTTCGCCATCTCCCAATCTTTCCGTCAATACATCTATTTCGACCATCTCATATAATTTCTCAATCCACATCTCTACAGTGGGAGTATCAGGGTTCTTCCACAATCTAGCATACACCAATCTCGCTGCAATAATTGCATACAACAAAATATGTCTAAGATCATTGTTATAACTTTCAGGAAAAATACTCAAGAGAAACAGTTCTGGTTGGAAATGTATTTCACAGTTAAAAATAATTTGAATAGTTCTATATATTTTTTGCCAAAATTTTTTGGCCTTAGGGCAAAGCCACCACATATGATAAAAAAAACCTTTCACCTCTTTGCATTTCCAACACTTATCACATGTGCCGGGATACATTTTTGCTAATCTATCTGGAGACAGGTACCATCTATAAAACATTTTGTATATGTTTTCTTTCATTGTTACTGCCTTAATTATCTTCATATTTCTCTTCCAAAGCTGGTCCCAATTATTCATTGTTATATTATGTCCAATATTTTTTGCCCATATAATCATTACCTCTTTTACCGATTTGTCTACCATTTCCATACTCAACAGATATTGATACATCCTTCTGATATAATTTTGCTCATTTGATAAAAATATTTTATCAAATTCCGTCTCCTCTGGGTAGATTCCTTCTTTTTAATCTTTCAACCATCTTGTTTTAATCTGTAACTCCGTCAAGCAATCCAGTTCAATCCCTTTCTCCCACAATACCTCTTTTGAGTACATAACTGCTTTCTCATCTAATAGTTCATCATATCTCCTATTCTGTGAACCTCGCAACCACATTGGCCTAGTATCAATTTCTAACGGTTTCACCCATCTTGGAATCTTCTCGTAAACTTTATATCTAATTTGTTCCCAGACCAACAACAATGCTCTTCTTATCAGATGTTGTTTAAAGTAACTATGATATTTGGCTTTATCATAAATCAAAAAGGCATGTGGACCAACCTGCAAATCGTGTAGTTCTAATTTTAACTCTCTAGATTTTTCAGCTTCTGCCCAATCCTTTATCCAATTTAATGCCGCTGCATAGTAATAAATTTCCCAATTTGGCATTCCGAAACCAGCTCGTTCTTTCACATCTTGTAATAATTTCATCTTTATTCTAGCTTTTTTCCCTTGCCAAATGAAACTAGCCATCATTTTATTCAAATCTTGAAAGAACACCTTTTTTTTAATAAAATTGGGATTGTCTGAAATAAGAATAATATTCTTGGCAGCACATTTGACTTAACTGTTGCTATTCTACCCAACAATGATAAATTTAATCCATTCCATCTTTTTATGTCTTTCTTAATCTCCATCATTAACTTTAGATAATTATTTTCCATCAACTCACTACATTTATCTGATACAGTAATTCCCAAATATTTAACTTTCTTTGTGATATTAATACCAAATTCCTGTAGTTGCTGTTTCTCTTGTTTTCTCATATTTTTCACTAATATTTTCGTTTTATCATAATTTAACTTCAATCCTGCCGTTTTACCGTATTCTGTCAGATTCTCTATCAAATATTTTAAAGACCGGGTTGGATTCTCCAAGATAAATGTAAGATCGTCTGCATAAGCTTGAGTTTTAAATTCTTCATTTTGGACCTTCACTCCCACAATTCTTTCATCTCTTCTTACTATATTATTTAATATTTCCAGAGTTATAATAAACAGTAATGGAGATAGAGGGCATCCTTGTCTTGTTCCCTGCTGGATTTCTATCATTCTTGTTATGTCACCATTTATCTTTATTCTTGCAGTTTGTTTGGTATATATCTTCTCTATAACCCTTATAAACTTTGGCCCAAAGTTCATCTGGTACATTTGTTGAATCATAAAGTTCCAATTTACTCTATCAAATGCTTTATGCACATCTACGAAAATTAATCCTCATTTTTTCTCTGAGTGTGCCTCAAAATATTCTATTATATTAATAATAACTCTCACATTATCTTTTAAGTGTCGTTTTGGCAAGAAGCCCATTTGATCTTGGTGTATTATTTGCAGCAGAACTCTCTTTAATCTTCCAGCCAATATTGATGCAAAAACCTTGTAGTCTGTATTCAAAAGAGAAATTGGCCTATAATTTCTAATTTCTTTCTTTTCTGTTCCTTGTTTATGTATTAACGTAATTAAAGCTTCTGTCCATGAGTCTGAAATCTCATGTGCAGAGATTGCAATTCAGGGAGGTTAGTCCACATCCTGAACCATGACCTGTGTTTTCTTAAGGCTGATTGTCAGTCCAAAGTCTTGGCAGGCCTTGCTAAAATAGTTCATGAGCTGCTGGAGATCTTTGGCAGAGTGGGTAGTGACAGCTGCAGGCAAAGAGGAACTCACGCAGACATTTCAGCTGGACTTTGGACTTTGCTCTCAGTCTGGAGAGGTTGAAGAGCTTTCCGTCTGATCTGGTCCGGAGATAGATGCCTTCTGTTGCAGTTGCAAAGGCCTGCTTCAGCAGGACAGCAAAGAAAATCCCAAACAAGGTTGGCGCAAGAACACAGCCCTGCTTCGCTTCGGATGTCAAAGGGGTCTGATGTGGAGCCATCAAAGACTACAGTGCCCTTCATGTCCTCGTGGAAAGTCCAGATGATGCTGAGGAGCCTGGGTGGATATCCGATCTTGGGGAGAATCTTACATAAGAACATAAGAACAGCCCCACTGAATCAGGCCAGAGGCCCCTCTAGTCCAGCTTCCTGTATCTCACAGCGGCCCACCAAATGCCCCAGGGAGCACACCTGATAACAAGAGACCTGCAAGGCTTCCTGGGAATTGTAGTTAAGAACATAAGAACAGCCCCACTGGATCAGGCCATAGGCCCATCTAGTCCAGCTTCCTGTATCTCACAGCGGCCCACCAAATGCCCCAGGGAGCACACCTGATAACAAGAGACCTGCAAGGCTTCCTGGGAATTGTAGTTAAGAACATAAGAACAGCCCCACTGGATCAGGCCATAGGCCCATCTAGTCCAGCTTCCTGTATCTCACAGCAGCCCACCAAATGCCCCAGGGAGCACACCAGATAGCAAGAGACCTGCAAGGCTTCCTGGGAATTGTAGTTAAGAACATAAGAACAGTCCCACTGGATCAGGCCATAGGCCCATCTAGTCCAGCTTCCTGTATCTCACAGCGGCCCACCAAATGCCCCAAGGAGCACACCTGCATCCTGCTGCCCTCCCTTGCATCTGGCATTCTGACATTACCCATTTCTAAAATCAGGAGGTTGCGCATACACAGCATGGCTTGTACCCCATAATGGATTTTTCCTCCAGAAACTTGTCCAATCCCCTTTTAAAGGCGTCCAGGCCAGTCACCATCACCACATGCTGTGGCAAAGAGTTCCACAGACCAACCACACGCTGAGTAAAGAAATATTTTCTTTTGTCTGTTCTAACTCTCCCAACACTCAATTTTAGTGGATGTCCCCTGGTTCTGGTGTTATGTGAGAGTGTAAAGAGTGTCTCCCTATCCACTCTGTCCACTCATGAACAGAAAAACAACTGGATAGCAAATATAGAATCCCAGAACACGGCTACATACAGTGAGATTGTCAGTCACAAACACAGAGCATTCAAGTCTGGTTTGTAGGTCCGTTCCAGGGGGTTACATGGGGTGAAATACTGATATCAGTGTTCTGTTGACACCTAAGGAAGAATACCATATCAGTGGTGGACCTGTTGGCTCGGAATCCGCACTGCGATTCTGGATAGACGCTCTCTGCAAGTACCTGGAGCCTCTTCAGTGCAACTCGGGCAAACAGCTTTCCTACAACGCTAAGGAGAGAGATGCCACGGTAGTTGTTGCAGTCACCCCTGTCGCCCTTCTTCTTGTACAGCGTGACGATGTTTGCATCCCTCATGCCTTGAGGTACTCCACCTTCTCTCCAGCAGAGACAGAAGATTTCATGCAGCTCAGTGACGATGATCTCTTTGCAGCATTTTAGGACTTCAGCAGGGATGCTGTGTTTTCCAGGTGCCTTGCCAAAGGCAAGGGAGTCCAGGGCCACGTGAAGTTCTTCTAGGGTTGATTCACTGTAAGGCTCCCCCAGCACAGGCAGGCACTCAATGTTGTTCAGTGCTTCTTCGGTGACTACATTTTCTCTGGAATATAGCTCAGAGTAATGCTGCACCCAGCGTTCCATCTGCTGCGCCCGATCCTGGATGACCTTGCCTGTGGCAGACTTCAAAGGGGCAATTTTCTTCTGTGTTGGACCTAGGGCCTGCTTGATACCATCATACATCCCCTTGATGTTGCCCGTGTCAGCTGCTATCTGTATCTGGGAGCAGAGCTGGAGCCAGTAGTCGTCAGCACATCTCCTGGCAGTCTGTTGGAATTTGCTGCGAGCTGCTCGGAGGACCTGCAAGTTGCGCTCACTGGGACAGGCCTTGTACAGGACCTACTGTGGAAAGTGAAAGAGTTTTGTCCCTGCAGCTCCAGTCATCAGCAGGACCTGTCACTCTCATCAGTGCTTATGCACCGACTCTGTCGTCTCCAGCAGAAGCCAAAGGCAAATTCTATGATGACCTGGCCACCACTATCAAGAAGATCCCCGTAAAAGAGCGATTGTTCATCCTCGACGATTTCAATGCTAGAGTTGGTGCTGATAACAGTTTGTGGCCCACTTGCTTAGGTCGGTTTGGCACTGGGAAGATGAACGAAAATGGCCAACGCCTGCTAGAGTTTTGCTGTCATCATGGTCTCTGTGTCAGCAACATGTTCTTCAACACGAAGCCCCAACATAGAGTCTCCTGGAGACACCCAAGATCAAAGCTCTGGCACCAGCTCGACCTGATTCTCACCAGATGCTCCAGCCTTCCCAGCATCAAGATCACACGCAGCTATCAGGGTGCTGCCTGCGACACTGACCACTCCCTGGTGTGCAGCAGAGTGAAACTGCAAACAAAGCGATTGTACCACACGAAAAAGGAAGGAAGACCTCGCATTGATACCAGCAAGACCCGGGATCAGAGAAAAGTGGAGGAATTTGCACGAGCGCTTGAGATTTATATGCTGCCTTTCCCCAGGCTCAAAGTTTAGGTAGGGACTCATTTCCCAAAAAGGCACAGCACTCTGTCAGGGAAACCCTCTGCCCTGCTTCCAAGCTTTTGTTGGAGGAAATTAAAAGTAGTTTCCTCTTTGGGGGGAAGCAGAGGAACTTAAGCAGTGAACCCCCCTTTTTGGGTATCACCCCAGAGAATCTCCCTCACCCGGCTGACTGCTATTCAATGGAAAAAGGCAAAGAGGCAACTTTAACAATGGCTTGTTAAAGTTACAAAAAAGAAGTTGTTTACTTACAGTTCCACTGAGTGTTTTTACAGCATATTTACAGCATCTGATTAGTATCAGAGGTTCAGCTATTACTTAGATAGCAAGGCTCTAGAGCTTCCTCGCCCTGCATGCCATGTGCTCAAGATGGCGTGGGCATCAGAGTCCTGCTTTGTGCCATCTTAACAGGTCAGTGGTTAGAGGACAAGAGAGAAGGAAGTGCTCAGAGGAGAAGGAAAGATAAAGGGTTAGGGCCAAACCCCCACAAGGATCACAGAGAGAAGAGGTAAAAAACAGTAGATTCACTGGGCCATAGCTTCACCCCTTCTAGACAGCATCCTGCCCCCTCTGGACAGCAGACGGAGTTACATCAACTCCAACACCTCTTCTCAACTCCAGATGCATGAGTCTAGCAGATTTATACTTTCTCGTAGAATCTGGAGGGCACCAGGTTGAGGTTATCTGGTGTGCTCCCTGGGGCATTTGGTGGGCCACATTTGGGGAAGGAATCCTTTCTGGGGAAGACGTGGACTGATAGGGCAATTTTTGTGCTAGGCTAGACCAAGGCCAAGATCAGGAGGTTTTATTATTATTTTCTTTGTCTTTTTAATGTGATATTTGTAATACTGCCGTGTTTTAAGTAGGTTTTTTAATGTTTATGGTTTTTATTGTGATTTTATGTTGTAAGCCCCTTTGAATGTCCTTTGGGGAGATAAAGTGGGGTAGAAATTTAATGAACTGAATTTTCAAGGCTGATGACTAGGTGTGAACCACCACAACAACCGCCAACAACAACCATTGTTGGTTGACTGCAGCATCTGTTATAGTCTAAACGTGGTCCAGTGGCATTACCTGCCTCTCAGGCTCCCTTACTGTGAGAAGTACTCCTAGAGGCAGTGAGGAAAGAAGAAGAAGCCTGTACTATCTGTTTATAAACATGTGATGTCTCTTAACAAATGTGACACTCGGGTGCCTCGAACCAGATGGAACGCAGAGCGAGACAGACCCCCACCTGCTATAGTTTGATGTTAAATCAAGTGCCTGCCATATCTGTGGACTGGGCTACGTTTAATTCAGTAAATGATGATTTCCAGGGTTTAGTGGGGCCCTCTGCATCTTTTAGAGTAAAGCAGTGTTTCTCAAACTGTGGATCCGGACCCAGTAGGTGGGTCGCAAGCCAATTTCAGGTGGGTCCCCATGTGTATTTTACATTTAATGTTACCCTGGTCTGCGACTGCATCTGGGGAAATGTTACAGATCTGGACTTTGAAGAGGCTACAATGTCTCTGCTTTGAACAATGATCGTCAATGGGGCTGACGCCCGGGGAAGCGTGCGGGTCGGGTTGCAGCCTTGGACTGTTCCGAATGGTCCGGGGGCCGGCCAGCAGGGACACCCTCTTCAATATCCTCCCCAAGATTGGATGTCTACCCAGGCTCCTCTACATCATCAAGTCTTTCCATGAGGACATGAAGGGCACTGTAGTCTTTTATGGCTCCACATCACACCCCTTTGACTTCCGAAGCGGAGTAAAGCAGGGCTGTGTTCTCGCACCAAACTTGTTTGGGATTTTCTTCGCTGTCCTGCTGAAGCAGGCCTTTGGAACTGCAAGAGAAGGCATCTATCTCCAGACCAGATCAGACGGAAAGCTCTTCTACCTCTCCAGACTGAGAGCAATTTCCAAAGTCCAGCTGAAATGTCTGCGTGACTTCCTCTTTGCCCACAATGCAGCTGTCACTACCCACTCTGCCAAAGATCTGTAGCAGCTCATGAACTGTTTTAGTAAGGCCTGCCAAGACTTTGGACTGACAATCAGCCTGAAGAAAACACAGGTCATAATGTTGCAAGGTTACAGCAAGGTTCAAAAGCAAACTCAGTACACAAGAGTGGTGGTCATCTGCAAGCTTCTTTATTTTCATTGCCAGCAACGGGCTTCTCCTGTTCTTCTGTCAAAATGAGAGCAATGGGAGCTATGTGGGAACTCCTAGTGTCTCAGGGGAAAAAGCAATGTTCCAATGTGTGTCTCTGTTTAAATAGTATTTTGGCTCCTTTGTCTGAAAAATCTCACTGTTATTGGCTAGGGGTTCATGACATCAGAAATGGAAACTTTCTCAGGATTGGTTGCATTTTTACAGGCATTTGATTGGTCAGTCTCAAATTACAACTTCCTTATAAGGACAACATTTACATTGAGACATATATATCCTATGGATTCCAACAACCACTAGATGGCACTGTTTACCCAATTATTACTGGCCTTTGATATGTCTTTGTCTATCTCTGCCTATTCCTTCATTGGCCCGACCTTGACTTATCTCTTCAACATTCTTTGTGTCTGGTTGTTAATCACTGTGGGCTAAGCTCTGTTTGAACTAAGCCTCTTGGTTTTTAATTCTCTATATGTGACATTGTTGCATAGTGGTATCTTCTATTCTATGTGTAAACATATACAAAACTAACTCTTATTTGTAAAAGGTTTTCTTTTAGAACTCTTTTCTCATTCATTTTAACTAAATTCAGCTCTTTCTGTTAACTTTAGAGTTCAGACAAAGGTTCTCTCATAGACAAATCTATGTTCCTGTGCAGGTGTCTTTTTTCTTCCTCTAAGCTGTAAATCTTTAATTCCAATTATAAGCCTTTTGCCTAAGACCTTATCTGAGGAATGACTTCATTTTCCAGTCTTTTGTTAATTAACTTTCTGCCTCTCCAAGGTTGCATTGGAATTACATCTTCAAACCTGTGGCTTTAAGTAGATTCCCACCTTTCTATTCTATAATCAAACTATTAAAAATTCACTTTAAACTACCATCCATTACACTTTAAAGAATAATCTTTATAATTATTAAAGCATTAAAAGCTATTGCCATGCAGGCATATTATATTTGGCACTTCTGTGAGATGTTGCTTTGGTGCAATTAGCCTTAAACAGCTCTCCCCAGTGCATATTTTGGAAAGCTTGAATGAAGTTCTAAAAGCTTTTTCTCTCTGGTCTATGAAAGCTTGAATACAAAAATCCCTTTTAATTCTCTATTCTGTTGTTCTAATATTAAAGCTTGTATTTCTAAATGAAACTTAATCTCTTCAGCCTAGCTCCATATATCATCCTAATTAAACTGACAGCTTCTTTGAAGCTTACAACTTTTATCTAGTTTGACAGTGATAGAGATTTTAAAGGGTTAACCTAGCTTCTCTTGTTAAGAAAAACAACTGATATTAAGAGCCAAGGAAAACATTGGTGTTTCCCATTAAAAGATAAGAGATCATGTTATATCAAAGTGACCTAAAGAGATCATTATTGACAGAACATGTAAAATTCCAAGAACTTGTGTAACCAGAGTTGTGAGCCAAGAACATTCGATCTCAGAGCAAAATCTCAGAGCAAAATGACCTAGTTAAAGCTAGAACCATGTAGTGTCAAGATATGCCCAAATAAGGAGGTGGAAGTGTGTCACATAGTTGTCACATGGTGTCACATGGTTGTCTTGTTTGACTCAGGTATTTAAAGTAAAGTTCTGGGTGTGGTAATGAGAGAGGCAGGATGAGGAGGAAGGAGTGCACATCTGTATCCAAATTGAACTGAATTGGCTTGTAACTCTGTCAATAAAACCTCCAAATGATAAAGACAAGGTCTATGGCTGTTTGACATTGCGTCAGACAAAAGAATCAGCAAAATCTCTCCATCAACAGCTTGTTAAGAAACATTGATTTATTGCCTGCTTGAAGCAGACCCTCTTCTCACTGAGAAGTGAAAATGGACTTTTGTAAGTCCAAGCATCATTTGATTTGATCTTAATATTCATTTTCAATCATATAAACCTAACTAATTTAACATGAAGCTTTGGTGTATTTTGATTCTAAAAGAAGCCTAAATGAATATTATTTAAAAGCCTTTTCTTGCTATGGGTTCTAAAAGAATCAAAGGAACTTCTCTGTATGCAGGCTGGGGCCATGGGTTTCCCCAGCAAAACTGTCAGCCTGCAACAGAGACAGAGAAACGAAATGGACCCAAGCTTTCATTCTTCTATTAAACTGCTAAGCAGGAGGACATGGAATATTTTGTTTCCGCATAATGGCTACATACATACACATACATACATACATGACTTGTGGCTTTCACTAGCCTCTATCAATGGTTCAGGAGGTGGACTCACCTCTCTGCATTGCAATCTCTCTGCTTGAGCTGGAGGTTGTCCATGACTTTGTGTACCTTGGCTAAACGATCTCCGACACTCTTGCTCTGGATACCGAGCTAAACAAACACATCGGTAAAGCAGTTACCACATAAGAACAGCCCCACTGGATCAGGCCATAGGGCCATGTATCTCACAGCAGCCCACCAAATGCCCCAGGGAGCACACCAGATAACAAGAGACCTCATCCTGGTGCCCTCCCTTGCATCTGGCATTCTGACATAACCCATTTCTAAAATCAGGAGGTTGCGCATACACATCATGGCTTGTACCCCGTAATGGATTTTTCCTCCAGAAACTTGTCCAATCCCCTTTTAAAGGCATCCAGGCTAGACGCCATCACCACATCCTGTGGCAAGGAGTTCCACGGACCAACCACATGCTGAGTGTGAGGCCTCCTTGTGGGGGAGGGGAGGGCCCGCCCGGCCTTTCCGAGGGGGACCCCTTGTGGAGGCCTCAGACCCGTTCCGCAAGAAGGGGGGTTGAGTCACCCGGTTCCCCTTCTTTGGGTTGGCAGCATTCATTAGTCAGGAGCAGGGGCTGCTAGCAGCAGATCCTCCTGCCTGCTCTTCCAACTCCCAACTGCCTTGTCATCCCTGGCCTCCAGGTTTATGTAGGGCAGACCCCTCCCCTTTGGCCCCTCCCCTTCCCTCACAGGGATGGTATAAAAAGGGCCTGTCTCTGGGCCTGCCCTTCCCTGGGCTTACCACAACTCCTCCCCTTTCTCTCTCTGTTTCCCTCCCACCTCCTCTCACCTGGAGCTGCCAGGCTTGTTCCTGAGAGGGCTGGGAAGGCTGCTGCCTCTGCTCTGGTCCACAAGCCTCCTCCCTGGGTAAGCTGGGGACTCGGGGGAGGAGGGGAACCCCGACACCCCCCCCCCCGTGAGAGCGTTGATGGGGTCTCAGCAGCCCCATCGTCGAAGAGGCGAGAGAGGCAGTCGGCATTACGGTGCAGTGCGCCCTTGCGGTGCCAGATAGAGAAGGGGAAGGGCAGCAGGGCCAGGTACCAGCGGAGCACTCTGTCATTGTGGTCCTTGAGCCGATGGATCCACTGGAGGGGCGCGTGGTCCGTCACAGGGATGAAAGGATTGTATTATGTATTGGCAACCTTCAGTCTCGAAAGACTATGGTATCGCGCTCTGAAAGGTGGTTCTGGCACAGTGTCTAGTGTGGCTGAAAAGGCCAATCCGGGAGTGACAATCCCTTCCACACCGGGAGCAAGTGCAGTCTGTCCCTGGTCTGTCTCCCTGGCTATGGGCCTTCCTTCTTTGCCTCTTAGCCTCAGACTGTTGGCAAAGTGTCTCTTCAAACTGGGAAAGGCCATGCTGCACAGCCTGCCTCCAAGCGGGCCGCTCAGAGGCCAGGGTTTCCCACTTGTTGAGGTCCATCCCTAAGGCCTTCAGATCCCTCTTGCAGATGTCCTTGCATCGCAGCTGTGGTCTACCTGTAGGGCGCTTTCCTTGCACGAGTTCTCCATAGAGGAGATCCTTTGGGATCCGGCCATCATCCATTCTCACGACATGACCAAGCCAACGCAGGCGTCTCTGTTTCAGCAGTGAATACATGCTAGGGATTCCAGCACGTTCCAGGACTGTGTTGTTTGGAACTTTGTCCTGCCAGGTGATGCCGAGGATGCGTCGGAGGCAGCGCATGTGGAAAGCGCTCAGTTTCCTCTCCTGTTGTGAGCGAAGAGTCCATGACTCGCTGCAGTACAGAAGTGTACTCAGGACGCAAGCTCTGTAGACCTGGATCTTGGTATGTTCCGTCAGCTTCTTGTTGGACCAGACTCTCTTTGTGAGTCTGGAAAACATGGTAGCTGCTTTACCGATGCGCTTGTTTAGCTCGGTATCGAGAGAATGAGTGTCGGAGATCGTTGAGCCAAGGTACACAAAGTCATGGACAACCTCCAGTTCATGCTCAGAGATTGTAATGCAGGGAGGTGAGTTCACATCCTGAACCATGACCTGTGTTTTCTTCAGGCTGATTGTCAGTCCAAAATCTTGGCAGGCCTTGCTAAAACGATCCATGAGCTGCTGGAGATCTTTGGCAAAGTGGGTAGTGACAGCTGCATCGTCGGCAAAGAGGAAGTCACGCAGACATTTCAGCTGGACTTTGGATTTTGCTCTCAGTCTGGAGAGGTTGAAGAGCTTTCCGTCTGATCTGGTCCGGAGATACATGCCTTCTGTTGCAGTTCCAAAGGCCTGCTTCAGCAGGACAGTGAAGAAAATTCCAAACAAGGTTGGTGCAAGAACACAGCCCTGCTTCACTCCGCTTCGGATGTCAAAAGGGTCTGATGTGGAGCCCTTCATGTCCTTGTGGAAAGATCTGATGATGCTGAGGAGCCTGGGTGGGCATCCAATCTTGGGGAGAATCTTGAAGAGGCCGTCTCTGCTGACCTGGTCGAAAGAGGCGAGAGAGGCAGTCGGCATTACGGTGCAGTGCGCCCTTGCGGTGCCAGATAGAGAAGGGGAAGGGCAGCAGGGCCAAATACCAGTGAAGCACCCTGTCATTGTGGTCCTTGACCCGATGGATCCACTGGAGGGGCGCGTGGTCCGTCACAGGAATGAAAGGATTAGCGGTCAGGTAATAGCGCCAGGCAGTAATGGCCCACTTCACGGCCAATGCTTCCCGTTCTATGGTGGCGTACTGCCTCTCGGCCGGTTGCAGCTTTTGACTGAGATATGCTACAGGTCGCTCTCCATCTGGATACTCCTGTGTCAGGACAGCGCCCAGTCCCGTCGATGAGGCGTCGGCCTGTACGATAAAGGGCCGGCTAATATCCGGGCTGTGTAGAACTGGGTCCCCAAGGAGGGCCTCTCGGAGGTCCTCAAAGGCCCGGTGGGCTCCAGCAGTGCATGGGATCGGGTTCCGCGCAGGTCCCTTTAGCAGATCAGTCAGGGGGCTGGCACGCGAGGCAAAGTGGGGAATGAAACGGCTATAGTATCCAGCGAGTCCAAGAAATTGCCGCAGCTGCCTCCGTGTTTGGGGTGGAGGGTAGGTCTTCAAGGCATCCACCTTCTCGGGTTGGGGCGCGAGCCGGCCTTGTCCCACTACGTGTCCCAGGAAACGGAGAGCTGTTGTTCCTAACAGGCTCTTCTTGGGGATAGCCCGTAGCCCTGCTTCGTGTAGGGCTGCCAGGACCTTGTGGAGATGATCCAAGTGCTCCTCCCAGGTTTTGCTGAAGATCAGGATGTCATCGATGTATGCAACACAAAACGCCTGGCAGGACCTCAACACACGGTCAACCAAACGTTGGAATGTCGCTGCCGCCCCATGAAGTCCGAAAGGCATGACTGTGAAATGAAAGAGCCCCTGGGGGGTGGCGAAGGCGGTCTTCTCCTGGTCCTGGTGTCGGAGAGGTACTTGCCAATATCCTTTTGCAAGGTCCAGGGAGGACAGGTACCGGGCTTCTCCTACCTGGTCCAACAGGCCATCTGCCCGTGGCATGGGGTACGCATCAAATTTGGCCTTTTTATTCACCTCACGAAAATCAATGCAGAAACGGACAGTGCCGTCCGGTTTGGGTACCAGCACGATGGGGCTGCGCCATTCACTGTACGATGGTTAATCACGCCAAGGTGCAACATATCCTCCACTTCTTGATTCACCACCTCCCATCGTTTCCGCGGAAGCGGTCTCCAGGCAGTCCAGACCACCGCCCCTACCTCTGTCGGTATCTCATGCTGTATGACATGAGTCCGGCCTGGGGTCGTGGAAAACCCCTCGGGGAAGTCAGCTAACTGAGCCTTCAGCTGAGTCATTTGGTGTTCTGACAAAGTAGCCCCAAATGAGGGCAGTGTCGGCGCGGCCGGGGCTCGAGTATCCCATCCGTACCCCTCCTCCCCGGGGTCTACCAGCAGCTCTGCAAACGCAGGCGCTGGGTCAGGAAGGGGATCATGCCATGCCTTCAATTAGTTCACGTGTATGACCCACTATTGAGAGGGTCGCAGCCCGCAGCGGACCTCATAAGTACAGGGCCCCACGACCCGGGTGATGGGAAACGGTCCCCTCCAGCGTCCTCCCGGCTGGTTTGGGAAGAGGGACCCATGTACCAAGACCTGGTCATTGTTCTGGAAGGTACGTACCCGGGCAGTGCGGTCATAGTAGCACTTCTGTTGGTCCTGGGCGCATTGGAGGTTCTGTTCAGCCAAGGCCTGAGCCGTCTCTAAGGTCTCTCGGAGTCAGGTCATGTACTCCCCTACGGGTAGGGGTCGCGCTGCTGCTGGTGGAGCCCATCCGTCTCGGAGTATCGCCAGCAGGCCGCGGGGCCGACGTCCATATAGCAGGTCAAAAGGAGCGAGGCCAGTCGATGCTTGCGGGGTCTCTCGGACCGCAAAGAAGATCGCTTCCAGATACAAGTCCCACCAGGCGGGCCAGTCAAGGGCCAACTTCCGAATCATCGCCTTAAGGGTCTGATTGAAACGTTCCACTAGGCCATCGGTTTGGGGGTGATAGATGGCCGTGAATTTTTGTTTGAAGCCCAAGGTTTGACACAATGCCTTTAGCACCCCTGATGTGAAGGGTCTCCCTTTATCTGTCAGTATCACACTGGGGAGCCCCACCTGAGCAAACAGGTGCATCAGGGCTTTTGGAACCCCAGAGGCCTGCATCCCCCGCAAGGGTACTACCTCAGGATAGCGGGTTACATAGTCCATCATGACCAATGCATAACGGTGCCCCCTAGCAGTCCTTGGCAGAGGCCCTACAAAGTCCATGGCAATGCGCTCAAATGGCGTTCCAACCATCGGCAAAGGGCACAAGGGGGCCCGGGGTGGTCGTGGTGCATTTCCCTTCTGGCAAGTAGAGCATGCGCGGCAGTGGGCCTGGGCGTCAGGGACCAAAGAGGGCCAGAAAAAATAGCGCAAAGCCCAGCCCACTGTTTTCCGCGACCCCGGGTGTCCAGCCCAGTCAGCATCATGGGCAAAGTGTAAGACCTGTGGCCTAAACTCACGGGGGACAACCAGCTGTTTGTCAAAGCCGCCTTTTCCTCGGGAAGGTACCACCCCCCCACCAGAGCCCCGCCTCCCTCTCAATTTGGGGAAAGCGCTCTGCCCGCCGGGGGGTCAATTACCTGCCCTTCATTCACGGCGGTATTGTCCCAGAGGTCGGCTAGGGTTGGATCTTCTTCTTGTGCCTGCCGGAAACGGGGGTTGGCAGCCAGTCCCTCCGCGGGGGCATCGGGCAATACCTCTGGTGTCAGTGCCCTAGTCAAGGGTCCTTCGCCTGGGTCTTCCTCTTCTGAGGCCAGGACTGTTCCCTCAGCCTGTTCTACAGCATGCCGCACCAGACTGTGAAAGGTCGGCGCGTCCCGGCCCAGAAGAATGGGGTAGGGCAGCTCCTCCACTCGTACCAAGTCGACCTCATGCGCCTGGTCCTGGTAGCGTAGAGTCACCTTCACCACCGGCAGGCATTGGGTATGTCGGTGTAGGCAGGCCACGTTCGTCCAGCGAAGGACTGGGAGGTCAGCTGGCAGGAGGTGAGCCCGAATCATTGAAACAGCACTGCCCGAGTCCAGGAAGGCCGTCAATTCCCTTTGTCCCAGGCAGACCTTCATGACTAGGGGCGCTGGGTGCACTGGCCTGGCCCGCCCTTCACCTGCCGCCATCAACGTAAGGTCACATTCCATGAAGGGACAATCACGCTTGTAATGACCCATCTGCCCGCAAGTGTAGCAGGGGCCACGCCATGTCTCCTCCTTCGGTCCTTCGGCAATGTTTGGCAGTGGGGTTGGCGGTCCCTGAGGTCTGGGCCTGGGTGACCGAACCAGGGAAGGCAGGGGGGCTTCCTGAGGGGGCTTCCTGAGGGGGGCCATGGCCCTCTCAGGGTCAGTCCTCGCCCGTGGGGTCATGGGTCCACCTGGAGGCAAGCCATAGAAGCGGCCACGCGGGCCAGGGCGGGCCCGTCCCTCAGGAGGGGGGCGGGAGTTGCCCCTAGCTCCTGCAGCACCGTGTGTCTCACTCCGAGGGTCTTGACGTCCTTCGGCGGCCTCAGCATCTAGGAAGTTCTCAAAGAGCTTCGTCGCAGTCCCTAGGTCAGCGGGTCGGTGTCGGCTGACCCAAAGGCAGGCTTCTGAGGGCATCACGTGATACACTTGGTCGAGTACCAGCTTGTCCACAATGGTACGGCCCTCTTCAGTGGTGGGCTTCATCCACCTGAGGGCCGCTTCTCACATCTCGGCTATGACGGCCCGGGGCCGGCTTCCCCGGGTATATCGGATGGCACGAAACCGGAGGTGGAAGAAGTCCTCCGATATTCTGTAACAATCCAACAGGGCATCCTTCAACCTAACATAGTGTGCTAGGTCATTGGGAGGCAATGTCCTCCACATGGTGGCCGCTAGTCCTGATAGATGAGGGCCCAAGATGTGAGTCCACTGCGTGCGTGGCCAGCGGGCCAACGTGGCCGTCCTCTCAAATGTGGTCAAATAAGTCTCTATATCATCCTCCGGCAAGAGGCGGGCAACCTTGAGCTGCGGAGTTCCACCCGGGGCAGCCGCAGCAGCGCAGGCAGCCATCCCAGCCACAAGCCCATCCTCGATTTTCTGCAGGAGTGCTGCTTGGTCGGCCCGCGACTGGCAGTATAGCTCTTGCACCAGTTGACTCTGGTGCTCCGTCAGCCACATCCCGAACTGGGCCAAGTCAGAAGGGTCTGACATCTCTGGCGGTCGGGGTGGGGGGGCTGTACCCTGCTGGCCTCCGGTGAGATCCAAGTCACGGCACCAGATGTGAGGCCTCCATGTGGGGGAGGGGAGGGCCCGCCCGGCCTTTCCGAGGGGGACCCCTTGTGGAGGCCTCAGACTCGTTCCCCAAGAAGGGAGGGTTGCATCACCCGGTTCCCCTTCTTTGGGTTGGCAGCATTCATTAGTCAGGAGCAGGGGCTGCTAGCAGCAGATCCTTCTGCCTGCTCTTCCAACTCCCAACTGCCTTGTCATCCCTGGCCTCCAGGTTTATGTAGGGCAGACCCCTCCCCTTTGGCCCCTCCCCTTCCCTCACAGGGATGGTATAAAAAGGGCCTGTCTCTGGGCCTGCCCTTCCCTGGGCTTACCACAACTCCTCCCCTTTCTCTCTCTGTTTCCCTCCCACCTCCTCTCACCTGGAGCTGCCAGGCTTGTTCCTGAGAGGGCTGGGAAGGCTGCTGCCTCTGCTCTGGTCCAGAAGCCTCCTCCCTGGGTAAGCTGGGGACTCGGGGGAGGAGGGGAACCCCGAGTAAAGAAATATGTTCTTTTGTCTGTCTTCTGTCTGTCTGTCTTATTTTCTTTGTCTATCTTACAAAGAAGATACAGAGCTGGTGTCTTGCGTACACTGCTGTACAGCAGCGAGTCATGGACTCTTCGCTCACAACAGGAGAGGAAACTGAACGCTTTCCACATGCGCTGCCTCCGATGCATCCTCCGCATCACCTGGCAGGACAAAGTTCCAAACAACACAGTCCTGGAACGAGCTGGAATCCCTAGCATGTATGCACTACTGAAACAGAGACGCCTGCGTTGGCTCAGTCATGTCGTGAGAATGGACGATGACCAGATCCCAAAGGACCTCCTCTATGGAGAAGCGGTGTGAAGCAGGGCTGTGTTCTTGCACCAACCTTGTTTGGGATTTTCTTCACTGTTCTGCTGAAGCATGCCTTTGGAACTGCAACGGAAGGAACCTATCTCTGGACCAGATCAGACGTCCCCTGGTTCTGGTGTTATGTGTGAGGGAAAAGATCATCTCTCTATCTACTCTGTCCCATCCCCTGCATGATTTTGTATCTCAATCATGCCCCCCCACCAGGCGCCTCTTTTCTAGAATGAATAGGCCCAAACACTGTAGCTTTTCCTCATAGGGAAGGTGCCCAAGCCCAGTAATCATTTTGGTTGCTCTTCTACACGTTTTTCCATCTCCACTGTTTCCTTTTTGAGATGTACTCAAATACACAACACTCCAGGTGTGGCCTAACCATTGATTTGTATAACGGCTAAATTGGCCTTTTCAGCCACACTAGACGCTGTTCCAGAACCACCATTCAGAGCGCGATACCAGAGTCTTTCGAGACTGAAGGTTGCCAACACACATTACAATATTCGCCGTTTTGTTCTCAATAACTTTTCTAATGATCCCAAGCATAGAATTGGCCTTCTTCACTGCCACCGCACTTTGGGTCGACACTTTCATTGACCTGTCCACCACCACCCCAAGATCTCTCTCCTGATCTGTCACAGACAGCTCAGAACCCATCAGCCTATATCTAAAGTTTTGATTTTTTGCCCCAATGTGCATGACTTTACACTTACTGACATTGAAGCGCATCTGCCATTTTGCTGCCCATTCTGCCAGTCTGGAGAAATCCTTCTGGAGCTCCCCACAATCACTTCTGGTCTTCACCACTCGGAAAAGTTTGGTGTCATCTGCAAACTTAGCCACCTCACTGCTCAACCCTGTCTCCAGGTCGTTTATGAGCAGGTTGAAAAGCACCGGTCCCAGGGCAGATCATTGGGGCACACCGCTTTTCACTTCTCTCCATTGTGAAAATTGCCCATTGACACCCTCTCTCTGCTTCCTGGACCTCAGCCTGTTCCTAATCCAGGAGAGGACCTGCCCTCTAATTCCCTGACTGTGGAGTTTTTTTCAGTAGCCTTTGGTGAAGGACCGTGTCGAACACCTTCTGAAAGTCCAGATATATAATGTCCACGGGTTCTCCCGCATCCACATGCCTGCTGACCTTTTCAAAGAATTCTAAAAGGTTCGTGAGGAAAGACTTAACCTTACAGAAGCCATGTTGATTCTCCCTCAGCAAGGCCTGTTCATCTATGTGTTTTGAGATCCTATCTTTGATGAGGCATTCCACCATCTTATCCGGTATGGATGTTAGGCTGACCGGCCTATAGTTTCCCCGGTCCCCCCTCTTTCCCTTTTTAAAGATAGGTGTGACATTTGCTATCCTCCTATCTTCTGACACCATGGCTATTTGACACCACTTATATGGTATTCTCCCTTAGACAACTGCAGGAGAAATGCAGGGAACAACGACAGCCACTCTTTATAGCCTTGATAGATCTCACAAAGGCCTTCGACCTGGTCAGCAGGGACGGCCTCTTCAAGATTCTTTCCAAGAATGGATGTCCACCCAGGCTCCTCAGCATCATCAGATCCTTCCAGAGTCTTTCGAGACTGAAGGTTTCCAATAAACAACATAAAGAGTACCATGGTATTCTTTACCATTTGATGCACAATTCCATGCAGAATGCAATGAAACAAACTGCATTGAAATTCTATCAAAAGTTATAGCCAAAAACCCAGTGGAGGTGGGATGATGGGAGATCACCATGCCCACTGCCAAGGGTTACAAGTGATAGTAGGTATGTGGAAGCTCTTAGTTTTAGAGGCAGGCTGACTCTGATTGCCAGATGCAGGGGAGGGCACCAGAATGCAGGTTGTGTCTATTGTCTTGTGTGCTCCCTGGAGCATTTGCTGGGTCACTGTGAGATGTTGGAAGCTGAAATAGATGGGCCTTTGGCCTGATCCAGCATGGCTCTTATGTTCTTATAAAGTAAGAGACCCACTGCCTATTAAGTATTAGACCCACTGACACTCAGCAGCTGTGTTACAATAGACCACTGGGAGGTGACTATTTTTGTATTGGCAACCTTCAGTCTCGAAAGACTATGGTATCGCGCTCTGAAAGGTGGTTCTGGCACAGCGTCTAGTGTGGCTGAAAAGGCCGAAAAGGCCAATCCGGGAGTGACTAAAATGGGAGGTGACTAAAATGGGAGGTGACTAAAATGGGAGGTGACTAAATGACTAAGGTGACTAAATCCGGGAGGTGACTAAATCCGGGAGGTGACTAAAATGGGAATAACCACAGCTAAAGGTGGGTAAAAAGGGCTGTATGTTTTCACAGATTTTGGTGTTTTACAAAGGCAGAAGTGCAGAAAGCAGAGTTATCTGTTTTTATTCCAAATTATAATTATAAATAATAATCACTTTAAAAGTGTACTGGGTAGGTGATAGAGGTAGTATAGTGTCAGCAGATGGAGCCACAGTTATTACTCATCCACTTCCCCCTTAAATAATAAAAACCAAATAAAACTCTTTCTTTGGCAGATCATTTGTGATTAGCTCAGAAATCTCCATGAGAGGCTGAAGCTAACAGGTGAGCTGAACTGAGGCTACCTGAGGCCAAGCTGAGGCTGCCATGAGGACACCTGGACCTCCAAGAGAAGCTGTGGGTCAAGGTGTATCCCCAAACTGCAAACCAATCATGTTGCATTTGACTCTAGTCCATGCAAAACGCAGAGTCCAGCTCAACTGGTCTTTGTTTCCACATGGCCTCCTCCCTCTGCCTGGCCTGGCGGTTGGCCCAACAGTGAGTCAGACACTATCTTTCCTTTTCATCATCAGCTGTTCCTTTCTATTCAGATCTGGCCTCAGAAAAATAATGTAGCATTTGGGGAAAAAGAGGCAGCCCAGCAGCCCGGCGCTGGAGGCCAGGATGGAGAAGACCTGCACGGCCACCGTGTGCTTCCCCTTCGTGCTCAGGTAGGCGGGCACAAAGGCCACCCAGACGCTGCAGAAGACCAGCATGCTGAAGGTGAGCAGCTTGGCCTCGTTGAAGGCCCCAGGCAGCCGCCTGGCCAGGAAGGCCCCTGTGAAGCAGACGGCGGCCAGGAAGCCCAGGTAGCCCAAAGCGCCGTAGAACAGGGTGACGGACCCCGCGTTGCACTGCAGGACAATTTGGCCGGTCTGGGAGTGCCTGTCGGAGTCTGGGAAGGGTGGAGAGATCCCCAACCAGGTGGTGCAGAGGCCGAGCTGGACAGCGGAGCACAAGAGGATGATGGCATTGGCCAAGCCCTTCCCCAGCCACTTCCGCATCCTGCTTCCTGGTTTGGTGGCCATGAAGGCCACCACCACGGTGATGGTTTTGGCCAAGACAGAGGAGAGGGCCAGGGAGAAGATGATGCTGAAGGCCGTTTGGCGGAGGAGGCAGGTCACCTTCCTTGGCCGGCCGATGAACAGAAAGGAGGACAAAAAGGAGAGCAGGAGGGAGGCAAGAAGGACGTAGGAGAGGTCCCGGTTGTTGGCCTTGACTACTGGAGTCTCACGGTGCTTGATGAAAGCTCCTAACACAAAAGCCGTGGTTAGGGAGAAGAGCAGGGCGAAAGACGCCAGAAGGGCCCCCAGGTGGTCTTCGTAGGACAGGAAAGTTATGGCCTTGGGGACACACTGAGTCTGGGCCTTGTTTGGATGCTGGTCTTCCAGACACTTGTCACAATGATCTGCATCTGAAATGAAGAAAACAACAACAGTGTCTCCAACATCATTTAATGTGCTTTACATCCCATAACAGTCTGTCAGCCCAATCCACTGCCCCCCCCACCGGTACAGCCATGCCAGAAACACCCATAATGTATCTAGCTTGAGCGGGGGGGGGGGGGGTCCGATAACTCTGCCCTCTCTTTGCTCTGTCCTCCGGCCCCATTCCTCCCTGCCCTTAGCCCGCTCCCCCCTCCCACTGGCTGACCTGCTCCAGCAGGTGTCAGCGACACACACAGGAAGGCTCCAGCCTTCCCACAGGGACACAGTTTACTGTCCGGAGTAATTTCTCGCTACCCATTTTGTGAAATAAATGATGGCTGTTAAATGTAGACAAAGCAAGAAGGGCTCTGACTTAAGGACTGTCTGGACACCTCCACAGAATGGGTCTGAGTCAACCTTTGCCCCACTCCCCACGAACAGCCCATCGCTCTGGAGCCCCCCACCTTCCTGGGAGGAGACGGTCCCTTCTGCGCACCGAGCACACGTGTAGCAGCACAGCGGCCTTCCTTCCTGAATCAGCTTGTTGTATCCCGGGTGGCAGCTGGCGGTGCACCTCGACTGAGGCAGGGTCTAAGCAGGAAGACAAGGCGCGTCAAGGAAAATCTGTGTGGTGGGGGAGCAGTGTGTCTGTAGCATTGAGTCACACAGTCGAGAAGACCCAACAGGACCTCGAGTCTGAGGTTAGCTGGCACCCCAAGATGGTTCTTGAGGGCAGAGCTTGGGGGCAGAACTGGGAAAAGAGCCCTCCCTGGCCCTCATGGTGATGCTGCACTCCAAATCCCGGCTCTCCCAGAAGTTCCACAAAGACATTCAGCAGCATGGGCTCCTGACAAGGTAGGATCCTGTGGGACTCAGGAGGTCAAAGGACAGAGCCCCAGTGCTGCCACACGCAGACCACTCTCCAGCAAGTCTGGAACCAGCAGCACACACTGCCCCCAACAGAGTTGACTGTTGACTGTCCCCTGTCAACAGAGGAGGCTCTTCCACTTGCTGCAGCTCAGCTTCTCCAGCTGCCAGCTTCTCTACTGACTGCAACCTCAGGGACCCCCCTCCATGTTTTGCATTGGGGTTTAGTTGTGGCTGCCCCAGCCCTGTTTAGCCCTGTTTCGTGACACCAGAACCCACATTTGTTGCCTGCCCATCACACACTGCTCCTGCCTTTGCTCTACTCCTGCTGTCAGGAGTTTTGTCTTGCAAAATATGTGGGCAGGAAAAGGACTCTCAGCTTTTGAATCTTGAGATGATGCAGCTAATATATTATTAGATGTTAGGAATCATGGATTTCCCCACCTGGTTGAACCGTTCAGGCCACTCAATGGCGCCCTGGTCTATGGTGACGTGGAGGCCTGGTGGGCTGTGTCGTCTTGCCAGGCTCCCAAATGTCACTCTGACAACAGACTTGTTGGGAAAAACCACCCAGTTCACAATGTCAAAGTCGGCTGCCAGATCCCCGTCCCCATCCAGATACACACCATCCAGGGAAGTGTTGTAGACCCCGAAGTTCCTCAGGAAAGGATGGAGCTGACACAAAAGAGAAACATCAGAGGTCAGGGAACCGTGTTGGGTGCTTCACAGAGTTTGAGTCTCCTATGAGTCAGGGACGATGCCAATGAAAACGGCTGGTTGGTTGGTTTGTCTAACCCCCGTTTTCTATTCTGCTGCCCAGAGGCAGATCTACCCCACTTGCCCCCTTCAGGTACGCCTCTGCCTTGAATCCTGACTCAGTCCAGGAGAGACACAGGCAACTTGAACACCGCAACTCCCCATGTGGTAACAGAGCAGCCCCAACGTGGCATTTGCTGAATCCCATGAGGGGAGGGAGTTTGGGCATGCTCAGGTCTCCTTGGCAGAAGGGAACATTTGTTCACCTCCTTCAGGGTAAGCTCCCACTGCCACCATGGGTCAACTCGGACCTGTGTTAGCAATATCACTGGTGCATGACCGCCTTGACAGGTGAAGGGAAATTGGGTCTAGAAAGTGCTTAAGTGGTGCTGCTGCCAAACCTTCCCGGACCCAGTCTGCCCTCCTTCCTGCTCCGTTACCTCACTGTTCTGCTATCTACTTGTTCCACCATCTTCTCACCCCCCCTCCCAACCCCTGTGTGGCCTTACCTGCACTAGCAGGCATCCAGGGTTGAGTGTTGGGAGAGTTAGGACAAAGAAAATATTTCTTGACCAAGCGTGTAATTAGTCTGTGGAACTCTTTGCCACCGGAAGTAGTGATGGCTTCATGCCTAGATGACTTTAAGAGGGGATTGGAGAAATTTCTGGAGGAGAAGTTCGTTATGGGTTACAAGTCATAGTAGGTCTGTGCAAGCTCTTGGTTTTAGAGGCAGGCTGCCTGCCAGATGCAGGGGAGGGGAACGGGATGCAGGTTGTGTCTGTTGTCTTGTGTGCTCCCTGGGGCATTTGGTGGGCCGCTGTGAGGTACAGGAAGCTGGACTAGATGGGCCTTTAGCCTGATCCAGCAGGGCTCTTCTGATGTTCTTATAAAGAGGAGTTTTTCAAGGTGTTCTCTTTCTGTATGGCTTTGATGGTGGCGTGGACTCAACCACCAGTTTCCCTAGTAAACAGAGGGTAGCGGAAAACAGGGGGAGTGAACTGTTAGCTCTCCACAAGGCACAGCTATGCCCTGGCCAGCCCTCCATCCATTTTTCCTTCACAGAGGCATCTGAATGTTTTGCTCCAGTGTGAAATCTGTATGAAGCCGGCCTGTTCTGTGCTGCATCTGAGCTAAGCTAGATGTGTAGATCTGCAGCACAGTCTGCCCAGAACAAGGGAAGGGTTTTGAGATCATTGCAAAGGAATCCTGGCCGCAAGTGTGGTCTCTAGCCCTTACACAGCGTGTGGTTGGTCTGTGGAACTCCTTGCCACATGATGTGGTAATGGCGTCTGGCCTGGACGCCTTTAAAAGGGGATTGGACAAGTTTCTGGAGGAAAAATCCATTACGGGTTACAAGCCATGATGTGTATGCGCAACCTTCTGATTTTAGAAATGGGCTATGTCAAAATGCCAGATGCAAGGGAGGGAATGAGGATGAGGTCTTTTGTTATCTGGTGTGCTCCCTGGGGCATTTGGTGGGCTGCTGTGAGATCCAGGAAGCTGGACTAGATGGGCCTATGGCCTGATCCAGTGGGGCTCTTCTTATGTTCTTATGTAGAGAGAGAGAGAGAGAGAGAGAGAGAGAGAGAGAGAGAGATGCCAGTGGGGCTGATGGTGGCCAGTGTGGCGGTCCAGGCTGGTGGGGGGGCAGCAGGAAGGGGCAGGCAGAGCTAGCCAAGTGTCCCCCAAGTGATAGTGGCACCTCAGGGCAGGGCCTCTCAGATGAATCTTCTCAAGGGGTACAAAGATTCTTTTGGGCCCCTTCCCAAAGAGAGAGAGAGAAACAGTGAAACAGAGACATCTGCAGTCCCACAGCCGTGTCCCTGAGCTCCTCTAGACTCCTTCATGAGAAGTGGATCCACTGTAGCAGGCCAGCTTCCTCTCAGATGTGACACTGTTCAGGAATGTTCCTGGGCCTCATGTGCATGGCTTGTGGCAACAGTTGCTGTCATGTGCCCACGGTTATGCCCCCAGCATCCTATGTGGGCAGTGAGTCTGGGTGAGATTGGAAAATGTCAGATCCCAGGAAATTTCTGGGCCCCCTCCTTTGGCTCCCTTTTTACCCTGGGCCCGGGTACAAATTACCCCCTTTACCCCCTTTCCTAGGCCCTGCCTCAAGGGCTGCTGCTGGATGGTCTGTGTCCCCCGGAGCCACTTGGAGGGGGCAGAGAGAAGAACATGTGCAGGGAGATTCACTACTGGATTCCCCTGAAAGATACGTGCCATTTCACTTCCTTCTGACCTTGTTCCAAGGCCCATCAGTAGCCCTGACTGTCTGGGTGGGGAGAGGAGTACCTGCCACGCCTGCACCCTCGGAACCTCCAGGCTGCCTCCGGCCTCCATCACCCTCCGCTGGAGTCGAGATGAAGACGCGGCGTGTAAGGCTTGCGCCACGGCCTGGACAGCGCTGTGGATGGCATAGCTGTCCTGGGCCAGGGCTCTTTCCATCACGTCCCGAGGCAGGGGCTGCGGTCTTTCTCTGCACCTCGTCCAGCCTTTCACGGACAGAACAGGCTTCGGAAACGCACAGTGAAATCCCTCCTCCACTAACCGCTGCCAGGTGAAGAAAAGCATTTCGAAATCATTGTAATTGGTCCTTTTCTTTGACTGGATGGAGAAGGAAAAAAGACCCTGAATGTGCTGGAACGAAAAATAATTAAACCTCAGCTCCAAGCTGATGTCCCAAAAGGCTGTTGTGATCCAGATTTTCCCCACTATGGGTTTTATTAAGATTTCAACTACCCGTTGTATAAAGAATATTCCATCTATGAAGGAATCAGTCTCTGCATAGTAAAGGAACACATTGACTTGTCTCTCCTTGAGGAATGATTCCTTACGGATCACCACATTATTTGTAGTTATCCCCGAAATGCTCTGGGAGTAAGCGACGCAAATGCCGCTCTGAGTTAACAGGGGCGTCAAGGTCCTGATGAACTGCTCTCCATTGTCAGTGTCTGCAGCAACCAGAGCGACCCAGGACCACTGGAAGTGCAAGAGCAGCCCGACCACCCCCACATACTGGGGCTCTTTGGGGACCGTCCGATAGAAAAAGGGGACCCGAGTTCTGTCATTCAGACCACGAGCCGCGAAAGCATAACCGACCTGGGAAGGGAGAGAAGAGATGGATGTTTGGATTTATCTTCAGGTCACATATTTGGCGGCCTGAGATTGTTAACAGTGAGCAAAACCCTTCTTCATTTTGATGCAAGGAACCCCCCACCCACTGCAAGGACACGTCCATGGAACTAGGCAGTGCTTCTCTGTTCAGCCTTCTCGCACACTGCATGGCCCCACCTCATTTTTGGATGGGAGGCAGCCACATGGGACGAGACGCAGCCTGTGCCCTCCACCCACTCTCACCTGGGGAATTTTGTAGGCAGTCAACATGGCTGAAATATGGCTGGAGAGGTCAGCTTCAGCCCCTTCAAGAACAGCCAGCAGCCGTCTCTGCCTTCCACAGCTATAGTTTGGAACACGTGTCTCTCCAGTGGAGAGCAGGTCTACAAGGGCATCGGAAGTCATTTGGGCATCAGAATAGGTGTCGTAGATGTTGTAGCCCAGAGTGACATTGGGCAAGAGCCTGGGGTCCCGGTTGATCTTCTGAGTGGCAAACAGGAAGGACAGGATGAGCCAGTACCGTGTGGTTCCTTTCCTGAAACAAAAGGACTGTGCCAGGTTGTTGATGCAGAGGTCTGGATTTTGCTGGGGGTCAGAATTGTGGATACTCCAGGTCTAGTTCCGAAACATGAGGGGATTCCCATATGAGGGTTTCCCATATGAGGGTCAGGCTGGACATCCATGCTGTGAGGTGACCAACCCTTTTCACTCTAAAAGGAAGCCAGGGCAGGGCCCCTCCCCAACCCCTCCCAGCAGCAATGGCCAGAGGATTTGCACCCACCCAAGAAGCCCTGCAGGTGACTGCTCAGGTGTTGAAGTGGCACCTTGAGGACTGCAGGGGAATTAATTAAGTCATCATTGATCATTCTGCCTGGCCAGGCTCATGACTTGTGAGGTTGGGGGGAAGGGGGAGAAATTGGGAGTCAGCTGGTGATGTGGTTTCCCTAAGCAGCCTCTTAGGGGAGGGCAGAGGAGGGTTCAGGGCTGCAGAGAACTGCGACTGCCTGACGCACTGCTCAGGCTGCAGGTGGTGGGGATGTGGACCTGCTACAAGGAGCCCAGATCTAGGCAGTTTCAAACCACCACCAGTGAGCGGGGGACGGGGGGATGGGACGGGACTGGGACGACTTCCCCCAAGTGTGGGTGCTATAGATGTGAAGTGGCAGACTGCACGCCAAATGGTGCCTTAGTGTGTGGATGCATTCCCAGATTTTCCCCCATAGGCAGAAGGATTGCTGATTTAGCCAAGACAAGGACACAATATGAAAAGCCCCCCCCCCCCAATTTGGGGTGGCTGGAAGCCGTGACATCAGAAGGGGCTGTAGCGGCCACCAAGACCCTCTTGACTTACCAGGAAATGCTGGTTGAGGGAGGCTCAGTCAAGGGCCGTGGCTGAAAGAAGACGCTGGTTGTGGAAACGGCCCCACCGAGGAGGTAGTCTCCTGGCCTGTAATAATTGAGCAGCTCCTTCTGCTCCCTGATCACAGACTGGGGGCATTTTGCCTTTAGGCCCCCGCAGGCCACAGGGACTAGGAGCAGCAGCCGCAGTCTGGGCACCCCTGCTGCAGTCATCTCCCAGCATCTGCTCTCCAACACCAGCCGCGGATTGGAAGCCAAGACCGTCTTGCCAGGCGGAGGCTGCAGTCCAGGCGGAGGCTGCAAGTCCTTTCAGTGGCTTGCATCTGAAGGGGCTGATATGAAGCTTCACAGCAGAGGCCCTGCCTGGCTGAATTCCCATTCCGAGCTCTCCGTGGACCAGAAGCTATTTCTGCAGCTGTTTCTTCAGACACAGTCTCTGTTGATGAAGTTAAAGATGATCTTTAAGGGAAAAGAGTTCCTGGACCTTTGGAGAATAGAACACCGTGACTTGGGTAATAACAGTGAGGGCAGTCGTCAGTGCAACACCTGGACTCCCTGTGCGTCTCCATGCGCAGGTGTGAGCTGGAGAAAACATGTTTGCGAGAATGCAGTTCCAGACTCTGCCAGGGGTCAGCAGTGGGATCACTTGAGCTTAGCAAAGCTGCCTGAAGAGGCACTGGATCTGTTCAGGGTATCGTTGTGCAATTGCACAACTGCTGGGGCTGGACAAGGTGGGCCTATGGCCTGATCCAGTGGGGCTGTTCTTACGTTCTTATGTGTGCCTGGAGAGTTCCCCAGAGTGGAAAAATCCTGGCCTTGTGTGGGGCAGCCCGATCTTCTGTCCTTCTGGTCAACCACACCTCCCGCCAGATGGAATGATGATGGACACTCACGTAACCAGACCTGGGACCCATCCAGACCAGGACTGTCCAGCAGTGTAGCTGGAAGATGTGCCACCCCAGGGTGCACCTTACAGGGCTTTCCCTTCAAACGGGACTGGAACAGCACTCCAGGCCCAACTGGAGGGGTTTTAAGGGCCAAGGAGGCTGCGTGAGGGCCAGGGAGGTTCACAGAATGCCTCCAGGAGATGGAAAATTGTTGCTTCCTGTTTCCGACCAAAAACTGGAAGTGATGTGAGCCTTCCAGAGGCCAGAGGCATGCAGCCTCCTCAGCCCTCAGAACCCCCTCCATACGTGATCGGAGAATAGCTCTGGTCCCATTTGGAGGGGGAGCGGTTGCAAGTGACGGGGGCGGGACCATGGTGGCTGCAACAGGGTTGCATTGCCACCCCCATGGCATGGAGTGCCACCCAGGTCCTGTGACTCCTATGACCCTCCCCAGCTTGCAGCTGGGACTGTCCAACTCTACACTTACTGATGGGGACTCTCCAGAACCTCCAGCTGAGAACTTTCCCCTCCCTGCTGCCATCTCTCTCTCTCTCTCTCTCTCTCTCTCTCTCTCTCTCTCTCTCTCTCTCTCTCTCGCCTTTTGTTTCCCAGGTTCACAGCCAAGGTCTGCAGAATCTTTCAGGTATAAATAAAATTTATTTTACATTTTATGTCCTTCTATAATTAATTAACATATTAGGTGATTCAAGTACAGTAAACAAAAATTCCAGATATAAACAGTATAAACAGATGGATTTATTTTAAAGAATTCGTAAGAACAGCCCTGCTGGATCAGGCCAAAGGCCCATCTAGTCCTGATTCCTGCATCTCACAGTGGCCCACCAAATGCCCCAGGGAGCACACAAGACAACAGGCACAACCTGCATCCTGGTGCCCTCCCCTGTGTCTGGCAAACAGAGGCAGCCTGCCTCCAAAACCAAGAGCTTGCACAGACCTACTATGACTTGTACTCCTTAATGAACTTTTCCACCAGAAATTTGTCCAATCCCCTCTTAAAGGCATCCAGGCAAGATGCCATCACTACTTCCTGTGGCATGCAGTTCCACAGACTAATTACACGCTGGGTAAAGAATTATTTTCTTCTGTGTGTCCTAACTCTCCCAACACTCGTGGATTTCCCCTGGTTCTGGTGTTATGTGAGAGGGAAAAGACAATGACAATGAAAAGACAATTCAGAAGACAATGAAAATCATTGCTATTCTCTGTACAACCTGCAATGTGGTGGTGACCAAGCGGGCCGCTCAGAAGTCAAGGTTTCCCACCTGTTGAGGTCCATTCCTAAGGACTTCAGATCTCTCTTGCAGATGTCCTTGTATCGCAGCTGTGGTCTACCTGTAGGGCGCTTTCCCTGCACAAGTTCTCCATAGAGGAGGTCCTCTGGGATCCGACCATCGCCCATTCTCACAAAATGACCAAGCCAAAGCAGGCGTCTCTGTTTAAGCAGTGCAGACATGCTGGGGATTCCAGCTCGCTCCAGGACTGTGTTGTTTGGAACTTTGTCCCTGCCAGGTGATGCCGAGGATGCATCGGAGGCAGCGCATGTGGAAAGCATTCAGTTTCTTCTCCTGTTGTGAGCAAAGAGTCCATGACTCGCTGCAGTACAGAAGTGTACTCAGGACGCAAGCTCTGTAGACCTGGATTTTGGTATGTTCCGTCAGCTTCTTGATGGACCAGACTCTCTTTGCGAGTCTGGAAAACGTGGTAGCTGATTTACCGATGTGTTTGTTTAGCTCAGTATTGAAAGAAAGAGTGTCTTCTTTTTTTTCTTCTTATTTTAAGACATGGGTACAGGAAAAATCACAAACATATATGTACAGGGTAATACACAAGGGAAAAAACACCAGGAAATCGCAGAACTGTAGCCGATACTCTTATGTTTCCCTACCTATCATCCTTGAATAACTTATTGTTTATCTAACCACTCATACAATGGTTTCCACAATTTCTGTATTCTCTCTATTTCGCCATCTCCCAATCTTTCCGTCAATACATCTATTTCGACCATCTCATATAATTTCTCAATCCACATCTCTACAGTGGGAGTATCAGGGTTCTTCCACAATCTAGCATACACCAATCTCACTGCAATAATTGCATACAACAAAATATGTCTAAGATCATTGTTATAACTTTCAGGAAAAATACTCAAGAGAAACAGTTCTGGTTGGAAATGTATTTCACAATTAAAAATAATTTGAATAGTTCTATATATTTTTTGCCAAAATTTTTTGGCCTTAGGGCAAAGCCACCACATATGATAAAAAAAACCTTTCACCTCTTTGCATTTCCAACACTTATCGCATGTGCCGGGATACATTTTTGCTAATCTATCTGGAGACAGGTACCATCTATAAAACATTTTGTATATGTTTTCTTTCATTGTTACTGCCTTAATTATCTTCATATTTCTCTTCCAAAGCTGGTCCCAATTATTCATTGTTATATTATGTCCAATATTTTTTGCCCATATAATCATTACCTCTTTTACCGATTCGTCTACCATTTCCATACTCAACAGATATTGATACATCCTTCTGATATAATTTTGCTCATTTGATAAAAATATTTTATCAAATTCTGTCTCCTCTGGGTAGATTCCTTCTTTTTTATCTTTCAACCATCTTGTTTTAATCTGTAACTCCGTCAACCAATCCAGTTCAATCCCTTTCTCCCTTTCTCCCACAATACCTCTTTTGAGTACATAACTGCTTTCTCATCTAATAGTTCATCATATCTCCTATTCTGTGAACCTCGCAACCACATTGGCCTAGTATCAATTTCTAACGGTTTCACCCATCTTGGAATCTTCTCGTAAACTTTATATCTAATTTGTTCCCAGACAAACAACAATGCTCTTCTTATCAGATGTTGTTTAAAGTAACTATGATATTTGGCTTTATCATAAATCAAAAAGGCATGTGGACCAACCTGCAAATCGTGTAGTTCTAATTTTAACTCTCTAGATTTTTCAGCTTCTGCCAATCCTTTATCCAATTTAATGCCGCTGCATAGTAATAAATTTCCCAATTTGGCATTCCGAAACCAGCTCGTTCTTTCACATCTTGTAATAATTTCATCTTTATTCTAGCTTTTTTCCCTTGCCAAATGAAATTAGCCATCATTTTATTCAAATCTTGAAAGAACACCTTTTTTAATAAAATTGGGATTGTCTGAAATAAGAATAATATTCTTGGCAGCACATTTGACTTAACTGTTGCTATTCTACCCAACCATGATAAATTTAATCCATTCCATCTTTTTATGTCTTTCTTAATCTCCATCATTAATTTTAGATAATTATTTTCCATCAACTCACTACATTTATCTGATACAGTAATTCCCAAATATTTAACTTTCTTTGTGATATTAATACCAAATTCCTGTAGTTGCTGTTTCTCTTGTTTTCTCATATTTTTCACTAATATTTCCGTTTTATCATAATTTATCTTCAATCCTGCCGTTTTAACCGTATTCTGTCAGATTCTCTATCAAATATTTTAAAGACTGGGTTGGATTCTCCAAGATAAAAGTAAGATCGTCTACATAAGCTTGAATTTTAAATTCTTCATTTTGGACCTTCACTCCCACAATTCTTTCATCTCTTCTTACTATATTATTTAATATTTCCAGAGTTATAATAAACAGTAATGGAGATAGAGGGCATCCTTGTCTTCAGTTCAGTAGACCTTTATTGGCATAAAATACAGAGAAAGAACAAAACAAAACAAAAATATACAAAGACACCACAACATAGACATCAGTCTTTTCCTCACATACTGCCCAGAGTTCCAGAGCTCTGCCTGGCAATTACCCCAGATAAAAAGGCAGCGACCCTATCAAGGGTCTCAGAGTCAGATGTGGAAAGGAGAGACTGAAGCATGATTGAGTCCTCCCAGCCCTGCATCCTAGTTAGCAAAGGGCCTAGATATTTCTTGCGTGAGACATCATGAAGTGGGCAGTAGAAAAGGGTATGTGTTATGATCTCAATACAATCCCTACCACACTTGCATTTCCTCTCCGAGTAGGGAATACCACTGAACCTGCCCGATAACACGGCTGATGGAAGAGCATTACATCTTGCAAGTGTGAATGCTCTCCGAGCCTGTGGGCACTCCAAGTGATAAAAGAAGGAGGCCAGTTTCCCAAAACTGATTGGAACATGGAGATAGAGTGGAGAGCATGTGGTTCTGGCGGCACTAAACAGCTCTTGTTGTTCGATGTCAAGAATTCTTTCTTTGACGATTCTGTAAGCAGCATCACACCCAATCATGCCTAGCTCTGCAGTGTCCAGCCCTATTGACTTGAGCTTGGTTAGAAGATCAGTGATCTCTAATGGCAGGACTGAATCCGACAATAATTGGAGCATTAGACCAGAGGGGGTAGGGTTAAATAAAGTCCTAAACCAAAATTTCAATAATCTAAGCCAAGCAGTCGTCTTTAGCCGAATTAACCCCACCTCAAGACACAGAACCGAGTAGGGAATGCACCTGGGTAAACCCAAAATCTTCCGCAGAAAGGAGGCTTGAATGCGTTCTAATGGTTGGGTAATAGCCTTATACCAGATGGGAGAGCCATAAAGGACCAGGGAAAGAATCTTTCCCTTAAATGCCTCCAGAGCAGCTGGAACATAACCATTGCCGCAGGTAAAAAAGAAACGGGAAATAGCTGAGGACGCCAGTTTGGATGCGTTCTGCACTGCCTTACGATGAAAAGCCCAAGTGAGCCTGTAATGGAAGTTGATTCCCAGGTACTTGAAATGCTTAACCTGCTCCATTTTATTGCCATTACAAGACCACTTAAAAGCCTTCCATCTATTGGCAAATATCATTATCTTAGATTTAGCATAGTTGATTTGCAATTTGTTGGACAGAAGATACTCTTCAGTGCGATTCAGCAGACGTTTTAGGCCAATCCTAGTACGGGATATCAGTACTGCATCATCCGCATACAGAAGTAGCGGCACTTGGCTTGCGCCAAGCTTCGGGCAATGGCTATCTATTTCCTTCAGGGATGGGGCAAGGTCGTTTAGAAACAGATTGAAAAGCATGGGGGCCAAGACACAGCCCTGTTTGACCCCTTTGTTGGTAGCGATGGAATGAGTTAGATTCCCACTCCAGGAGCGTCTAACCCTGCATGAAGTATTTAGATGGAGGGACCTAATCAGTAGCAACAATCTTTTATCAATCCCCATGTTTTCCAACTTGGACCAAAGAAGCTCCCTATCCACAGAATCGAAGGCACCTTTCAGATCAAGGAAGGCTACATAAAGGCGAGCCTTGCATATCCTAACCTGCTTATGGGCCAAATGAGATAGGATCAAACAATTGTCCAAAGTTGATTTGCCCCGACAGAAGCCAGATTGCTCGGGGCCTAAGATGCCTTGCGAAGTAACCCAGAGAGTAAGTTTATTGCATAGATATTTAGCATAAATCTTACCTATTACAGAAAGCAAACTAACGGGCCGAAAATTTCCTGGTGTGGTAGGGTCACCCTTTTTATGGATAGGAATAACTGTCGCTGTAAGCCAGACATTGGGCAATAGGCCAGAACTGTCAATCACTGTAAAGACGTGGGCAAGTAACTGGGCCCACCATTCCGGATCGCCTTTTAAAAGCTCAGGTGGTATTTCATCTGGACCTGCAGCCTTCCCTGGCTTCAATTGCATAATTAGTTCTTTAATTTCCTCAGGGGTCACAGGAGGCCAGATAGGCAGATCCACAGAGGTAAAGTCAGGGTAGGCGTCTGGGGATTTGCTCTTATCGTAAAAAATGTCTGTGAAGTGTTGAACCCATGTAGATGATGGAATAATAGCAGGGTCGTATGTTTCTGATCTACACGAACCTGCTACAACTGCCCAAAATTGTTTATTATTTTTTTGTTGAATTGCTTGATGCAGCTTGTTCCACTGAGTTAAAACAAACCTTTTCTTTTTCTCTGTCAATAAAACTCTTAGTTGTTTTTTAAGGATAGAGTATTTAACCAAACACTTGGAGTCATTGTATTTTCTAAAATCTAAATAAGAAGCCCTAATACACACCTTAAGATTCCTACATTCACTGTCAAACCAATCCTTTTTGTCAAATGCACCACAGGATTCAACCAACTTAGGCTTCGTACTCAAAACCTTAAAAACGTGACCAATAAAACCTTCAAAGGATTTATAATAAACAGTAATGGAGATAGAGGGCATCCTTGTCTTGTTCCCTGCTGGATTTCTATCATTCTTGTTATGTCACCATTTATCTTTATTCTTGCAGTTTGTTTGGTATATATCTTCTCTATAACCCTTATAAACTTTGGCCCAAAGTTCATCTGGTACATTTGTTGAATCATAAAGTTCCAATTTACTCTATCAAATGCTTTATGCGCATCTACAAAAATTAATCCTCATTTTTTCTCTGAGTGTGCCTCAAAATATTCTATTATATTAATAATAACTCTCACATTATCTTTTAAGTGTCGTTTTGGCAAGAAGCCCGTTTGATCTTGGTGTATTATTTGCAGCAGAACTCTCTTTAATCTTCCAGCCAATATTGATGCAAAAACCTTGTAGTCTGTATTCGAAAGAGAAATTGGCCTATAATTTCTAATTTTTTTCTTTTCTGTTCCTTGTTTATGTAGTAACGTAATTAAAGCTTCTGTCCATGAGTCTGAAATCTCATGTGCAGAGATTGCAATTCAGGGAGGTTAGTCCACATCCTGAACCATGACCTGTGTTTTCTTAAGGCTGATTGTCAGTCCAAAGTCTTGGCAGGCCTTGCTAAAATAGTTCATGAGCTGCTGGAGATCTTTGGCAGAGTGGGTAGTGACAGCTGCAGGCAAAGAGGAACTCACGCAGACATTTCAGCTGGACTTTGGACTTTGCTCTCAGTCTGGAGAGGTTGAAGAGCTTTCCGTCTGATCTGGTCCGGAGATAGATGCCTTCTGTTGCAGTTGCAAAGGCCTGCTTCAGCAGGACAGCAAAGAAAATCCCAAACAAGGTTGGCGCAAGAACACAGCCCTGCTTCGCTTCGGATGTCAAAGGGGTCTGATGTGGAGCCATCAAAGACTACAGTGCCCTTCATGTCCTCGTGGAAAGTCCAGATGATGCTGAGGAGCCTGGGTGGATATCCGATCTTGGGGAGAATCTTACATAAGAACATAAGAACAGCCCCACTGAATCAGGCCAGAGGCCCCTCTAGTCCAGCTTCCTGTATCTCACAGAGGCCCACCAAATGCCCCAGGGAGCACACCAGACAACAAGATAACTCATCCTGGTGCCCTCCCTTGCATCTGACGTAGCCCATTTCCAAAATCAGGAGGTTGCACATGCACATAATGTCTTGTAAGCCGTAATGGATTTTTCCTCCAGAAACTTGTCCAATCCCCTTTTAAAGGCGTCCAGGCCAGATTCCATCACCACATCCTGTGGCAAGGAATTCCACAGACCAACCACACACTGAGTAAAGAAATATCTTCTTTTGTCTGTTCTAACTCTCCCAACACTCAATTTTAGTGGATGTCCCCTGGTTCTGGTGTTATGTGAGAGTGTAAAGAGCAACTCTCTATCCACTCTGTCCATCCCCTGCATGATTTTGTATCTCTCAATCATTTCTGCCCTCAGGCACCTCCTTTCCGGCTGAACAGGCCCAAACGCCGTAGCGTTTCCTCATAAGGAAGGTGCCCCAAGCCAGGAATCATCTTGGTTGCTCTCTTTTGCAGCTTTTCCATCTCCACAATGTCCTTTTTGAGATGTGGTGACCAGAACTGCACGCAATACTCCAGGTGTGGCCTCACCATTGATTTGTACAACAGCAGTATAATATTAGCTGTTTTGTTCTCAATACAAATCATTGGGATCATTGTTTTCTAATGATCCCAAGCATAGAATTGGCCTTCTTCACTGCCGCCGCACTTTGGGTTGACACTTTCATTGAGCTGTCCACAAGAACCCCAAGATCTCTCTCCTGATCTGATCTGAACTGATCTGATCACAGTGGCCCACCCAAGTGGCCACGCCCAAGGGAGCACACAAGACAACAGACACAACCGGAATCCAGGTGCCCTCCCCTGCATCTAGCAATCAGAGGCAGCCTGCCTCTAAAACCAAGAGCTTGCACTTACCTACTATGACTTGTAACCTGTAATGAACTTCTCCTCCAGAAATTTGTCCAATCCCCTCTTAAAGACATCCATAAGTACATAAGAACAGCCCCACTGGATCAGGCCATAGGCCCATCTAGTCCAGCTTCCTGTATCTCACAGCGGCCCACCAAATGCCCCAGGGAGCACACCTGATAACAAGAGACCTGCAAGGTTTCCTGGGAATTGTAGTTAAGAACATAAGAACAGCCCCACTGGATCAGGCCATAGGCCCATCTAGTCCAGCTTCCTGTATCTCACAGCAGCCCTCCAAATGCCCCAGGAAGCACACCAGATAGCAAGAGACCTGCAAGGTTTCCTGGGAATTGTAGTTAAGAACATAAGAACAGCCCCACTGGATCAGGCCATAGGCCCATCTAGTCCAGCTTCTTGTATCTCACAGCGGCCCACCAAATGCCCCATGGAGCACACCTGCATCCTGGTGCCCTCCCTTGCATCTGGCATTCTGACATAACCCATTTCTAAAATCAGGAGGTTGCGCATACACAGCATGGCTTGTACCCCATAATGGATTTTTCCTCCAGAAACATGTCCAATCCCCTTTTAAAGGCGTCCAGGCCAGTCGCCATCACCACATGCTGTGGCAAAGAGTTCCACAGACCAACCACATGCTGAGTAAAGAAATATTTTCTTTTGTCTGTTCTAACTCTCCCAACACTCAATTTTAGTGGATGTCCCCTGGTTCTGGTGTTATGTGAGAGTGTAAAGAGAATCTCCCTATCCACTCTGTCCACTCATGAGCAGAAAAACAACTGGATAGCAAATATAGAATCCCAGAACACGGCTACATACAGTGAGAGAGTATTGTCAGTCACAAACACAGAGCATTCAAGTCTGGTATGTAGGTCCGTTCCAGGGGGTTACATGGGGTGAAATACTGATATCAGTGTTCTGTTGACACCTAAGGAAGAATACCATATCAGTGGTGGACCTGTTGGCTTGGAATCCGCACTGCGATTCTGGATAGACGCTCTCTGCAAGTACCTGGAGCCTCTTCAGTGCAACTCGGGCAAACAGCTTTCCTACAACGCTAAGGAGAGAGATGCCACGGTAGTTGTTGCAGTCACCCCTGTCGCCCTTCTTCTTGTACAGCGTGATGATGTTTGCATCCCTCATGCCTTGAGGTACTCCACCTTCTCTCCAGCAGAGACAGAAGATTTCATGCAGCTCAGTGACGATGATCTCTTTGCAGCATTTTAGGACTTCAGCAGGGATGCTGTCTTTTCCAGGTGCCTTGCCAAAGGCAAGGGAGTCCAGGGCCACGTGAAGTTCTTCTAGGGTTGGTTCACTGTCAAGCTCTTCCAGCACAGGCAGGCACTCAATGTTGTTCAGTGCTTCTTCGGTGACTACATTTTCTCTGGAATATAGCTCAGAGTAGTGCTGCACCCAGCGTTCCATCTGCTGCGCCCGATCCTGGATGACCTCGCCTGTGGCAGACTTCAAAGGGGCAATTTTCTTCTGTGTTGGACCTAGGGCCTGCTTGATACCATCATACATCCCCTTGATGTTGCCCATGTCAGCTGCTATCTGTATCTGGGAGCAGAGCTGGAGCCAGTAGTCATCAGCACATCTCCTGGCAGTCTGCTGGACTTTGCTGCGAGCAGCTCGGAGGACCTGCAAGTTGCACTCACTGGGACAGGCCTTGTACAGGACCTACTGTGGGAAGTGAAAGAATTTTGTCCCTGCAGCTCCAGTCATCAGCAGGACCTGTCACTCTCATCAGTGCTTATGCACCGACTCTGTCGTCTCCAGCAGAAGCCAAAGACAAATTCTATGATGACCTGGCCACCACTATCAAGAAGATCCCCGTAAAAGAGCCATTGTTCATCCTCGACGATTTCAATGCTAGAGTTGGTGCTGATAACAGTTTGTGGCCCACTTGCTTAGGTCAGTTTGGCACTGGGAAGATGAACGAAAATGGCCAACGCTTGCTAGAGTTTTACTGTCATCATGGTCTCTGTGTCAGCAACACGTTCTTCAACACGAAGCCCCAACATAGAGTCTCTTGGAGACACCCAAGATCAAAGCACTGGCACCAGCTCGACCTGATTCTCACCAGACGCTCCAGCCTTCCCAGCATCAAGATCACACGCAGCTATCAGGTGCTGCCTGCGACACTGACCACTCCCTGGTGTGCAGCAGAGTGAAACTGCAAACAAAGCGATTGTACCACACGAAAAAGGAAGGAAGACCTCGCATTGATACCAGCAAGACCCGGGATCAGAGAAAAGTGGAGGAATTTGCACGAGCGCTTGAGATTTATATGCTGCCTTTCCCCAGGCTCAAAGTTTAGGTAGGGACTCATTTCCCAAAGAGGCACAGCACTCTATCAGGGAAACTCTCTGCCCTGCTTCCAAGCTTTTGTTGGAGGAAATTAAAAGTAGTTTCCTCTTTGGGGGGAAGCAGAGGAGCTTAAGCAGTGAACCCCCCTTTTTGGGTATCACCCCAGAGAATCTCCCTCACCCGGCTGACTGCTATTCAATGGAAAAAGGCAAAGAGGCAACTTTAACAATGGCTTGTTAAAGTTACAAAAAAGAAGTTGTTCACTTACAGTTCCACTGAGTGTTTTTACAGCATATTTACAGCATCTGATTAATATCAGAGGTTCAGTTATTACTTAGATAGCAAGGCTCTAGAGCTTCCTCGCCCTGCATGCCATGTGCTCAAGATCAGCTCGACCTGATTCTCACCAGACGCTCCAGCCTTCCCAGCATCAAGATCACACGCAGCTATCAGGTGCTGCCTGCGACACTGACCACTCCCTGGTGTGCAGCAGAGTGAAACTGCAAACAAAGCGATTGTACCACACGAAAAAGGAAGGAAGACCTCGCATTGATACCAGCAAGACCTGGGATCAGAGAAAAGTGGAGGAATTTGCACGAGCGCTTGAGATTTATATGCTGCCTTTCCCCAGGCTCAAAGTTTAGGTAGGGACTCATTTCCCAAAGAGGCACAGCACTCTATCAGGGAAACCCTCTGCCCTGCTTCCAAGCTTTTGTTGGAGGAAATTAAAAGTAGTTTCCTCTTTGGGGGGAAGCAGAGGAGCTTAAGCAGCAAACCCCCCTTTTTGGGTATCACCCCAGAGAATCTCCCTCACCCGGCTGACTGCTATTCAATGGAAAAAGGCAAAGAGGCAACTTTAACAATGGCTTGTTAAAGTTACAAAAAAGAAGTTGTTTACTTACAGTTCCACTGAGTGTTTTTACAGCATATTTACAGCATCTGATTAGTATCAGAGGTTCAGCTATTATTTAGATAGCAAGGCTCTAGAGCTTCCTCGCCCTGCATGCCATGTGCTCAAGATGGCGTGGGCATCAGAGTCCTGCTTTGTGCCATCTTAACAGGTCAGTGGTTAGAGGACAAGAGAGAAGGAAGTGCTCAGAGGAGAAGGAAGGATAAAGGGTTAGGGTCAAACCCCCACAAGGATCACAGAGAGAAGAGGTAAAAAACAGTAGATTCACTGGGCCATAGCTTCACCCCTTCTAGACAGCATCCTGCATCCTGCCCCCTCTGGACAGCAGACGGAGTTACATCAACTCCAACACCTCTTCTCAACTCCAGATGCATGAGTCTAGCTGCAGATTTATACTTTCTCGTAGAATCTGGAGGGCACCAGGATGAGGTCTCTTGTTATCTGGTGTGCTCCCTGGGGCATTTGGTGGGCCGCATTTGGGGAAGGAATCCTTTCTGGGGAAGACGTGGACTGATAGGGCAATTTTTGTGCTAGGCTAGACCAAGGCCAAGATCAGGAGATTTTATTATTATTTTCTTTGTCTTTTTAATGTGATATTTGTAATGCTGCCATGTTTTAAGTAGGTTTTTAATGTTTATGGTTTTTAATGTTTATGGTTTTTATTGTGATTTTATGTTGTAAGCCCCTTTGAATGTCCTTTGGGCAGATCATGCTAAATGACATGCTAAATGACTGTGGCTTAGAGCACCTAGTCACGGAGCCCACCAGAGGACAGGTGACTCTGGATTTAATATTGTGCGGTACACAGGACCTGGTTAGAGATGTAAACATTACTGAGCCATTGGGGAACAGTGATCATGCTGCGATCCGTTTTGACATGCACCTTGGGGGAAGAATACCAGGCAAATCTCTAACAAAAAGTCTTGACTTCCGATGGGCAGACTTCCCCCAAATGAGGAGGCTGGTTAGAAGGAGGTTGAAAGGGAGGGTAAAAAGAGTCCAATCTCTCCAGAGTGCATGGAGGCTGCTTAAAACAACAGTAATAGAGGCCCAGCAGAGGTGTATACCGCAAAGAAAGAAGGGTTCCACTAAATCCAGGAGGGTGCCCGCATGGCTAACCAGCCAAGTTAGAGAGGCTGTGAAGGGCAAGGAAGCTTCCTTTCGTAAATGGAAGTCTTGCCCTAATGAGGAGAATAAAAAGGAACATAAACTGTGGCAAAAGAAATGTAAGAAGGTGATAGGGGAGGCCAAGCGAGACTATGAGGAACGCATGGCCAGCAACATGAAGGGGAATAATAAAAGCTTCTTCAAATATGTTAGAAGCAGGAAACCCGCCAGAGAAGCGGTTGGCCCTCTGGATGGTGAGGGAGGGGAAGGGGAGATAAAAGGAGACTTAGAGATGGCAGAGAAATTAAATGAGTTCTTTGCATCTGTCTTCACGGCAGAAGACCTCGGGCAGATACCGATGCCCGAACGGCCCCTCCTAACTGAGGAGTTAAGTCAGATAGAGGTTAAAAGAGAAGATGTTTCAGACCTCATTGATAAATTAGGCCTATGGCCAGATCCAGTGGGGTTGTTCTTATGTCATTATGTTCAGATAAAGTGGGGTAGAAATTTAATGAACTAAATTTTCAAGGCTGATGACTAGGTATGAACCACCATTGTTGGTTGACTGCAGCATCTGTTATAGTCTAAACGTGGTCCAGTGGCATTACCTACCTCTCAGGCTCCCTTACTGTGAGAAGTACTCCTAGAGGCAGTGAGGAAAGAAGAAGAAGCCTGTACTATCTGTTTATAAACATGTGATGTCTCTTAACAAATGTGACACTCGGGTGCCTCGAACCAGATGGAACGCAGAGCGAGACAGACCCCCACCTGCTATAGTTGTTGGCAACCTTCAGTCTCGAAAGACTCTGGTATCATAAGAACATAAGAACAGCCCCACTGGATCAGGCCATAGGCCCACCTAGTCCAGCTTCCTGTATCTCACAGCGGCCCACCAAATGCCCCAGGGAGCACACCAGATAACAAGAGACATCATCCTGGTTCCCTCCCTTGCATCTGGCATTCTGACATAACCCATTTCTAAAATCAGGAGGTTGCACATGCACATCATAGCTTGTATCCCATAATGGATTTTTTCCCCCAGAAACTTGTCCAATCCCCTTTTAAAGGTGTCTAGGCTAGACGCCAGCACCACATCCTGTGGCAAGGAGTTCCACAGACCGACCACATGCTGAGTAAAGAAATATTGCGCTCTGAAAGGTGGTTCTGGAACAGCGTCTAGTGTGGCTGAAAAGGCCAATTCGGGAGTGACAATCCCTTCCACAATGGGAGCAAGTGCAGTCTGTCCCTGGTCTGTCTCCCTGGCTATGGGCCTTCCTTCTTTGCCTCTTAGCCTCAGACTGTTGGCCAAGTGTCTCTTCAAACTGGGAAAGGCCATGCTGCACAGCCTGCCTCCAAGCGGGCCGCTCAGATGCCAGAGTTTCCTACTTGTTGAGGTCCATTCCTAAGGCTTATAGCCTATAGAGGTCCATCCTAAGCTATAGTTAGATGTTAAATCAAGTGCCTGCCATATCTGTGGACTGGGCTACGTTTAATTCAGTAAATGATGATTTCCAGGGTTTAGTGGGGCCCTCTGCATCTTTTAGAGTAAAGCAGTGTTTCTCAAACTGTGGATCCGGACCCAGTAGGTGGGTCGCAAGCCAATTTCAGGTGGGTCCCCATGTGTATTTTATATTTAATGCTACCCTGGTCTGCGACTGCATCTGGGGAAATGTTACAGATCTGGACTTTGAAGAGGCTACAATGTCTCTGCTTTGAACAATGATCATCAATGGTGCTGACTCCCGGGGAAGCGCGCGGGTCGGTTCGGACTGTTCCGAATGGTCCTGCTTGATGATGTCACTGCTGGTGGGTCTCGTACTAAAAGGTGGGTCCTGCTGCTAAAAGTGTGCCAACCACTGGGTAAAGGGTTGCTGAGGCCAGAGTGACCCAGGCAGCCCCCGAGAGAGGTCCCTGCGGAGACCCAAACCCCGGGGGAGCGAGGGGCGGGCTGCGCTGGGCTGGCACCGGGCGGGGGGGGGGAGCGGAGGGCTGGTCGGGGGCTGAGCCAGAGGCGGAGCCCGAGCCGGCCCGACCCCCCGCCAGCCTCCAACCCCTTCCGCGCCTGCCCGGCCTGGGGAGGGGAGGCGGTGCCGCAGCCAGCCAGCCAGCGAGCAGGCTCCGCTTCGCCTGCAGCCCCGCCGCCCCCCCCCCCCGCTTGGCAGAGGAGACGGACGCCCCCCCCCCCCGAGCTGCGGTGAGTCTGGGGGAGCTGGACCAGGGAGGGACCCCGCAGGCCCCCCGTGCAAGAAGCGGGAGACTGAGCAGCCCGCCAGCCCCGGCGCGGGGGGCCGGCAGGGAGAAGCGCCCCCTCCCCCAGGGGCATCTCCGGGGAGGCGACCCCAGAACGGTCCGGGGAGCCCCGATTCCGGCATGCGGCCTGCTGGCAAGGCAGCGGGAGCACGTGGCCGGGAGTTCCGAAGGCTTCACCCCCCCCTTCACTTTCAGCTAGCGCCTGACTCTCGCTTGGAGGACAGGAGAGAGCGGGGGGGGGGGCTGGGGAAAGTAGCACCCCCCCTGCACAGAGCACAGCCGAGCATCCCACATCCCGAGGGGGGAGCCAAGCAGCTGGAGCTCTGCTGCGGGACTCCTTGGCCTGGAAGGCGCTTTGCAGCGCCCCTGGTTGGGAGTAGAGCCTCCATGGACAGCAGGAGTCTACCTCACTTGAAAGCTGCCATGTTCCAAGGCTGAGCTGACTTCATTCAAGTATTGCAAGATTTTCCTCCTCGTCTCTGGCTGGGAGTTTCCTGCTCTTGGGGTTTGTTTGGTGGTGGTGGTGGCGGCCTTGAGCAGGGTGACCAGGTGTCATGACTGCAAAAGAGGACCAGGCACCCCAAATGCAGGATAGCCAAGAGGAGTGTTGGACATGACAAAATGAAAGCTAAAAACATTCATAATAGTGATTTCATGTGATTAGTTCAAACACTGTGCTACTTGTTATTAAATTTGAAACTACAGGTCCAGCCTATACGCGGATTTTTTATACAGGGATTTGACTCCACAGGAATGGCCCCTGCAAATGAGAAGGAATGTGCTGATCCCTGGAGGAGGGGAAAAATGCACCCCTTTAAAATCAGTTTTAAAAACTGAACAGTCCTTTAACAACAGCCTCCATAATGAGAGAGAGAGAGAGAGAGAGAGAGTGCGAGCAAGCAGCTGGCTGACAATCCATCAATCCTTCTCTCTCCAGAAGACCCATCCCTTTCCCCTGAGCACCTGAAAGAAAGGTGATCACTTTGCATTGGTGAAGGGAGGAACAATGAAGGGCCTTTGTAAGCACTTGGAGGAAGACTGATTGATGGATTGTCTTACCATCCACTTGAGTGCTTGGAACCGAACCCACAAATAATGAGGCTCAACTTGTATTACATATAATTTATTAAACATAATTTATTCATGACAAGAAGGCTATGCGCTGCCAAAGAGGGGCCCATGTACAGCAAAAAAGAGGACATTTAATTTCTTTTCCAGGACACAAGGCTAAGAAAAGAGGGCATGTCCTGGGAAAAGAGGATGTCTGGTCAACCTGGCCTTAAGTTATTTCTGCCCAACATTGCACATATGCAACAGGGATGAAATACGTACAGCTGTGTGCTGGGCAGAAATGGGTTGGACAGGAGAAGGGCAAAGTCTAGGTTTTTCAGTCTAGTTGTCTAGGTTTTTTCAGTCTAGGTTTTTTCAGTCTAGTTGTCTATAGGTTTTTCAGTCTAGGTTTTTTCAGTCTAGTTTCAAAGTCTAGGTTTTTTCTAAGTAGATGCAAATAAGTATTAGTTGCTGAAGAGCAATGCAGTGGTTTTGTGGGGGTCACTGATCAGCTCCTTTATTACAGGGAGAAGCCCAGTCATTTGCTGAAATCATCTCCTCCTCCTGGCTTTAAAAAAGACTCCCCATCTTGAGAGACGAAATCAGAGGAAAAGTTAGCTGCTTGGCAAGGACTTTGCCAGACTCAATAGTACCACTGAGCGCTGCCAGAAGAAATTGGCAAGAGAGCCACACTGTCGTTGTTGGAGTCTGCCTTGTAGCGTGGCTTCAGGATGGAAGAGTTGGACTCAACTGCCCCTCGCCCAGGAAGATACACTGAGACTGGGGGCAGTGGGGAATTCTGGGAAAGAACCATGCAGAAGGACCTGGGAAAGGATACCCTCGGCCCACCTGTGCAGCAGCATGAATGCTTCAGGCGGTTTCTCTACCAAGAGGCTGGGGGGCCTCGGGAGGCTTGCAGCCAGCTCCATTCCCTTTGCCGCCAGTGGCTGAAACCGGAGCAGCACACCAAGAACCAGATGCTGGACCTGGTGATCCTGGAGCAGTTCCTGGCCATCCTGCCCCCGGAGATGGAGAGCTGGGTGAGGGGATGTGGGCCGGAGACCAGTTCCCAGGCAGTGGCGCTGGCAGAAGGCTTCCTCCTGAGCCAGGCAGAGGAGGAGAGGCAGGAGGGGCAGCAGGTGAGAGTGTTTCCTCCTGGTGTTTTCAAGGCGCTGACGGTGTCTGTGCAGATCTTGCAGAGTGGAGATCTGCTCCTGCTGATCTTGCAGAGTGGAGATTTGCTCCTGTGCTACTCCTGCTACTGCTACTCCTGCTACTCCTGCTACTGTGCCTGGCCCATTCCTTGTTTCATCCCCAGCATAGGAGCTTCAGGGGCAGGAGCCGAGATTAGGGCAAGAATATCCTGAAGTTTCCCACCATGTCTGGACTTGTCTCAAGCCCTTTCCCTGACCTGTTTCCTTTTTCTAATTCTTCCCCCAATTCCTGTCCTGGGGTCCCCTCTTGTGTTTCAGACCCCACTGGAGCTGGCAGGAGTTGCTGCTCTTTTCCCGGAGGCAGAGAAGGCCCCGCTGGACAGCAGAGAGAGGCCGCTATTCCGGTGGACTGTGCAGGACAGTGACAGAGGCCCTGCTTTGCTGGGTGAGGCCAGGGGTGGGGTTTCCATCTCTTGAGGACCTCAAATCCTTGCCCTGCTTTTTCATACCCCTGAGTCTTTCGGAGAGATGCTTAGCTAGACCCTCTCCCTCAGTCTGTTTGTGTTTCTGACTCCGTGTTGCCATCGATCATAATTCACAGCATGTGTTGTACCTGTATTGAGCCTTGCACAGTGTGCTTGATACAATTAAAGCAGCACTGTGAATTTTTCCCAATACCTACACAGAGACCAGCTTGTTCTCAGCAGCTCAGATGCACAATTGTGTACAAATGTGTCTCCATCTCAGGTGGTGAATTGGTTCCGGTGATTCATCCTGGCTCCTCTCTTTGGTGTGCCACAGTGAAAGCGACTTCCATGCAGCCTAATCAGGTAGGGGAAGGACCATGTGCCTCTGTCCTCTGGACACCTCCTGGACCCTGAAGGACTCTTGGTCTCTCCCTTTCAGTCAGGGAAATCTGTTGGTTCAGAGAGCTGCGGGTGCCTCTCACGGAGATACCCATCTTCCAGGAAGGTCCACATCAATCTCAAAGGTTAACCAGGTTGCTGTCTTCAACTGAGTGAGGCCATCCCTCCAAATGCTACAAACACCTTCCCTGAGCTCTGGTTCTACTTTAACTCCCCTTCCAGACAGTGCTTGTACGTGGAAGGACCCTCAAGTTATCAGATAGGAAAAACCGTTTTCTTCTTTGTTCAGGGTCTGGTGTCCTTTGAGGAGGTGGCTGTGCATTTCACAGAGGAGGAATGGGCTCTGCTGAATTCACACCAAAAGGCTCTGCACATGGAAGTCATGGAGGAGAATTGGAGGATCGTGGCCTCGCTTGGTAAGGCTCCTTCTTTTCATTTATTGTTCTAAAATGCTAAAAACTGTTGTTTTAGCCTTTTCTTGGTCTTTTGATATAGTGCAGTTCCTCCTACTCTTTTCTGCTCTTGCGGGATTTTGTTAAAGTATTTCCATCTTTAACAGATGGAAAAATTAACAAACACTCCCTAATTTCAATGCAAAATATTAAAACACCTGAGGAGCCCTCCCTATTTCTTGCCTTCAAAATTTGGAGTGTGCCAAGACATTCAGAGCAGTGTGGTAGCGGCAGATCAATCTTCCTGCCCAAAAAACCTGTAAGGTAGGCTAGTGAATCTCCGAAGACTATCCAGTCAACTTCCTGCTTGAGCTGGGAGCCAAAGCAGCGCAGCAGAGGTAGCTGAACCTTCCTCACAACCCTGTAAGGTAGGCAAGTCAATTTATTAATATGGTCAGAGACCAGCATGAACAAAATGTAGCAACATTGCCTGTGCAAACAAAATTTAAAAATTTTAACAGTTAAATGTTCATCATTCTAAAAACCGGAAAGCAGAAAAGATGACCATCAGAATTTTTTCTCATAACTAATAATGTAGTAGTTGGCAACCTTCAGTCTTGAAAGACTATGGTATCGCGCTCTGAATGGTGTTCTGGCACAGCGTCTAGTGTGGCTGAAAAGGCCAATTCTGGAGTGACAATCCCTTCCACACTGGGAGCAAGTGCAGTCTGTCCCTGGTCTGTCTCCCTGGCTACGGGCCTTCTTTCTTGGCTTCTTTGCCTCAGTCTGTTGGCCAAGTGTCTCTTCAAACTGGGAAAGGCCATGCTGCACAGCCTGCCTCCAAGCGGGCCGCTCAGAGTAACTAATAATACTCTTGCGGGTTTTGCAGGCAGCTGCCAAGAAAATAACACTCCCTCTTGTGAAGTGTGGGTTAGCTCTCTTAAGAAGTTCCTTGGCTATCTCCTCATCGGGCAGGCCTGAAAATTTCCTAATCAGGGGAGTAATAAACGTAGCACGTATCCCGTGATCAAATGAGCAGTGGAACAAAACGTGTTCAATTGTTTCCACCTCGCCTGAGCCACAGGGGCAAATCCTTTCAGGGATAGGGCTCTTTCTGTAGCAACCCTCAACATATGCTGAGGGGAGAGCTCTCCATTTAGTTAAAAAGAATAAAATATTATTAATTATTATAAATATTAAGAAAAGAATATTGATAAATTGACTTGACTGGACCCTATAAGGTAGGCTAGCCTTTTACTTTCCTAAGAATATCCAATCAGCTTCCTAATTGAACTGGGGGTGCGTCTGGGTCTCCAGAGTCCCAACCCAGATCTCAATACCACACCACCTTGCAGTCAATCCGAGCAACAGACACAACTGAACACATGGAAGGATCTGTTTCCTTCTTATAGTTTCACTATCTGAATGTTTAGCTTTGATTGTTGGCTAGTTTGAAACTGCTTTTTTTAATGTCTCTTACCCGTTTTCTCTCTTCGTTCCAGCAGGTGCTGGGCAGAAAAAGGAAAAGGAGCAAGCTCCACACAGAGTGTTGTTGGAAAGAGTCAGAGAGCAGAGATGCAAAACAGAAGCAAAGCATGATACCTTCCAAGCCATGAGACTCCAAGAACAAAGAGGCAAAGGAAAGGAAGGGGGTCAGTGCTCTGTGTGTGGGAAAAACTTCCGTAGGACATCAAGCCTTTACGATCATTGGAAAATCCACCGTGGGGAGAGGCCACATCAGTGCTTGGAGTGTGGAAAATGCTTCCTTCAGAGTACACACCTTATTTCACATCAGAAAATCCACATACAGCAGAACTATAAATGCTTGGAATGTGGAAAGACTTTCCCTCAATCCTATCGTCTTATTTTACATCAAAGAATTCATACAGGGCACAAACCATATAAATGCTTTGAGTGTAGAAAAAGCTTCCGTGAGAGATCGGGCCTCAGGAAACACAAAAGAATCCACACAGGGGAGAAACCCTATAAATGCTTTGAGTGTAAAAAGAGCTTCCGTGATGGATCGGATCTCAGGAAACATAAAAGAATCCACACAGGAGAAAAGCCATATAAGTGCCTGGTGTGTGGAAAGAGCTTCAGACAAAAAGGAAACCTCACTTCCCACTATCAAATCCACACAAGGGAGAAGCCCTATAAGTGCTTGGAGTGCGGAAAGAGTTTCTACCTGCACAAATCACTCACTGCTCATCAAAGAGTTCACACTGGTGAGAAACCTTTTAAATGCTTGGAATGTGGCAAGGGCTTCAATGAATGTGGAAAGCTTCTTATACATCAGCGAACCCACACAGGGGAGAAGCCATATAAATGCCTGGAGTGTGGAAAGGCCTTCAATGCGAGCACAAGTCTGACTCTGCATCAAAGAACTCACTCAGGTGAGAAGCCATTTAAATGCTTGGAGTGTGGAAAGAGCTTCAGTGAGAGCTCATACCTCACTGTGCATCGAAGAAGCCACACAGGGGAGAAGCCCTATAAATGCTTGGAGTGTGGAAGGGGTTTCAGTGATCGTAGAAACCTTCTTGTACATCAAAGAACCCACACAGGGGAGAAGCCATTTGAATGCTTGGAGTGTGGAAAGTGTTTCAGTCAGAAAGGAAACCTCACTACCCATTATCGAATCCACACAAGGGAGAGGCCGTATTTATGCTTGGAGTGTGGGAAAAGCTTCCGTGACACATCGGAACTCAAAAGACACAACAAGATCCATACAGGGGAGATACCATATAAATGCTTGGAGTGTGGAAGTGGCTTCTATGATCGTATAACCCTTCTTATACATCAACGGATTCACACAGGGGAGAAGCCCTATAAATGCTTGGAGTGTGGAAGGTGTTTCACTCAGAAGGGGAGCCTCACTTCTCATTATCGGATCCACACAGGAGAGAAACCCTATAAATGCTTGGAGTGTGGAAAGTGTTTCAGTCAGAAAGGGATCCTTACTTCCCATTATCGAACCCACACAGGGGAGAAGCCATATCAATGCTTTGAGTGTGGCAAGTGTTTCATTCAGAAAGGGAAGCTTGCTTCCCATTATCTAATCCACACAGGGGAGAAGACATATAAATGTTTGGAGGGTGGAAATGGCTCCCATTGTCAGCAAAAGCTGGGGGAGACTTTGGGACATCCTATAGAGATTCCCCTTTGTGCCAGTTTTGAGTCTTCATCTTAAGGGTAAAAACATAAGAAAAGCCCCACTGGATCAGGCCACAGGCCCATCTAGTCCAGCTTCCTGTATCTCACAGAGGCCCACCAAATACCCCAGGGAGCACACCAGATAACAAGAGACCTGCATCCTGGTGCCCTCCCTTGCATCTGACATAGTCCATTTCTAAAATCAGGAGGTTGCACATACACATCATGGCTTGTAACCCATAATGAATTTTTCCTCCAGAAACGTGTCCAATCCCCTTTTAAAGGCATCCAGGCCAGATGCCAACACCATATGCTGTGGCAAGGAGTTCCACAGACCAATTACACGCTGAGTAAAGAAATATTTTCTTTTGTCTGTCCTAACTCTCCCAACACTCAATTTTAGTGGATGTCAAATTTAGTGAATCCGTTTTAGGGTCTTGTAGACTAATCTATTCTCGACATGGTGGGTCCTCCTTATCCATGGGGCTGACATCGAGGGATTTGAATATCTGTGGAGGCTGAGCCTGTGACTGGAGGACCTCAGAGGACCTCCCGGATATAACCAGAAGTGCCTTCCATTTGCATCTGAGAGGCCTTTTGAGGAGACCAGGAGACAAGTGCGACCTCTGGAGGGCAGGCTGCAGCCCCCAGATAATTTGTTGCAGCACTGTGTTGCCTCCCCCCCCCCAATTCAGTTATCTGTTTAATTTGGTATCCTTGTGGGGAGGGTTTCTGGAATGGATTCCAAGGGTCTACTATATTTCAATTTCGTAAGTGGTCTTCTGTCTCTTGCTTGCCTTCAAATACCGGGCATTGCTTCAAGTCAGACATCTGCCATGGAGGGACCCAGTTTGCCTGAACAAGTGTTTCTAACGGTTTTCCCCTAACATGTTTCTCATCTCCTACTATTTAACCGCAGTGTAAATATGCTACTATTAGGCATAGAAATGTATATAAAGAAGCCCTGAGCCCCTTATCAGCGAGCATTGACATAGACCAGTGTTTCTCAGCATTTGCCCCTTGCTGTACCTCTTTCCGTCATCCACCTATTGGAAGTACCATCGGAAGCAACTTGCAATGATGTTTGTGCTGAACTGGTGCACCCAGAGGCTGAAGTGGTGGTGGTGAAGGGCCGTCCTATCCTGTTTTGTTTGCCTTCTGTTCAAAGCGATTGGTGACTGTGCTTGAGTGTTGCCAATAAAAGGCATGTCTGTGACCGACTTCTGTGTTATTGCTCCCAAACCCAAATGAATCTTTGCCTCTTGGCTGTGCGGTGTCCCACAGGGTATGGTTTTGTCCCTATGCCTCTCAGCATCTACCTGAAGACCTTGGAGAAGGTCACCCAAGGGTTTGAGCTATGGTGTCCTCACAATGCAAATGGCACCCTGCACCATCTTTCAGCCTGGGAAAAGTAAGTAAAAATATTTTCTGCTTACCTCTCTATAGGCCATCTGGCCATCAATGAGTCTCCTGAGACCTAGTATGGCTATTTTGCTAGCATAAGCCATGAGACTGAGAGGCAGGGGATGTTTTGGGGTGGGGAAATGGGGATAGGATTGATGTATGACACTGTCTCTAAGATCTAGCCTTGCCTCCCCCAAAACACCCCTTGCCTGACCTGCTCCGAAACACTAATCTCCCCCTGCAGCCACCTTACAAGCACCGGTGCAGGCTGTGTGGGCCTGACATGCACACAGAGCCTCCAGCCATTGGCGCTACATCACTGGTTCCCAACCTGTGGGCTGGGGACCACAGGCGGTCCGCAAGACTGAGAAATGATCTGCGAGGTCTAAGGGGAAAAAATCACCTTGTCAGGGCAAGAGGAAAGGGCCTGCGAAGATGCAGAATAAAACTTCTTTGTGCCAGTCTTCTGAGAGCAAGTTTACACGTTCTGCTTGTTTTGGCCCTTCTCAGCAGCAACTGGCCGCAAGACTCTGTGTTGGTCATTCCTTCTTGAGGATGTTCGCCCAATTGCTGTCAAGGCTGCCAGCAGTTGTGAGGCAATTCTCAGCCAGGCGCATAAATCTGGTGAGCCTGTCATTGGGGAACAGAGCAACAAAGAGCCTTGAGTAGGGTCAGCCCTGCTCATGTTACTGCTTGGATGCCACTTCCTTCCATCCAATTGGTGGAATCTATAGCAGTGATTCTCAACCAGTGTGCCGCGGCACATTGGTGTGCAGCAAAAGGCATGCTGCCGGAGTTTGGAGCACAACAGTTGAAAATCTCTGGGTGGTGTGGCTCTGTTTCTAGGGCAACTGCCTATAGCAGTGGTTCTCACACATTTAGCACCAGGACCCACTTTTAGAATGAGAATCTGTCAGGACCCACCGGAAGTGATGTCATGACCAGAAGCAACATCATCAAGCAGGACAGTTTTTAACAATCCTTGGCTGGCCACATCCAGGAGTAAATCCCATTTACTATCACTGTTAAAAGAATATATATAGTAGCTTGTTAAAAGTACAGGTCTGTAACATTTCCCCAGATGCAGCCACATACCAAGGTGGCATCAAGTCTAACATTAAAAATATTGAAATGAATGAGACCCACCTGAAATTGGCTCATGACCCACTTAGTTTGAGAAACACTGGTCTATAGTAACAAATTGTCCCTCCCCTGTAAGAGCCACAGAACCTGGAACTCTCCTGGAAATAGAGGTCAGGGTGGCACAGGAAGGTGGGAAGGTAGGTGTGTTACCAAAAGGGCTGTCTTGTTTAGGGGAATTATTACGCTGCCCTTATTGGAACATGAGGATCGTAGGCTGGATAACAAGATAGCATAATGCAGAGAAATTCCCTTTGCTTAAAGAGGAGACTGAGAGAAAGATAACTTACAATAAAAGATTATAGTTTTATTACAAAAGGACAAAGGTATACATAATGCACATGGAGAAATGTATTTCTTGGTACCAAGCTTTCATGGTGGTTGTGTGTGAAGAGTATTTGGTGCATCCGAGGAAATCAGAAATGAAAGGGGGGTTGTAGGGAAGGCTTTAGGGGTCCCTGCTCTGCCAACCCTAGCTGCTACCTAAAGATGGGGAGAGAAGGGGAGAAAAAGGGGGGGAAGAGAGAAGGAAAAGAGTTCCAGGTGCAAGATAGTTACCTGTCCTGTAGAGCAGTTGGGGGGGATAGTCCTGGGGAGAGGACCCTCTGACCCAACACAGATGTGTTGGTCCTGAGAGAGAGAGAGAGAGAGAGAGAGAGAGGAAGCCCTGACTTAAAAGGGGTTGGGAGACAGTGCTGAGCTAGATGCTAGCTTGATTACTACCACACAGCTGGGTGCTTGGAGTATGTGTACATCTGAATGGGGATCAGGATGTCAGTTATCAGTAAAATTTAGTGGGGTCTATGGCTGGCTTCCTAGATGGGGGGAACTTAAACAATACAATGAATCAGCAACACAAGAAGGCAGTTCAAGTTTGCATACAGTACTTACACAGTGATTGGGTTAAAACAATACACTGAATACAGTAATGTAGGAGACACTTAAACGGTGATTTAAGACACAAGACTTCCTCCCATAATGTGTGACTATGGGGTGGTGGTGGTTGTGTAACCATGAGCTTGTGGCTTGACCAGAGTCCTGGCAATGTGGCCTGTTATGCTGGGAGAACAGTTTAGCTTGAATGATATTATAGTCCATAATAGCATAACCAGATATATATAGAGAAAATCACAGCTGAAAGGCAAAAGGGGATTTTCACATAGCAGGTGGGGCAGAGCCTCCCTGCTGGAGTCCTCTGAAAAGTGTCGCCACCTTGGGAGGCATGCAAGCACTCTCAACCTGCATGCTTTTGCTCTCCACACTCTTCATGCTTTGCACATGGGTTGAGAGAGCTTGCGTGCCTCCCATGGCAACATCACTTTCTGATGGCAGAACTACTGCCTTCCCACCTGCACCAACTCCTGGCTCCATTTTTCAGTGAAGCAGGTCGGGGAGAAGCTCAGAGAGGAGGGAAGGAGCAAGCCACAAATGTACTGACAGCTACAGAAGGACGTTTTGGGGCACACAGGACAGGAGACTCTCCATTCCAGGGCCAACCTCAGTGCTCATTCTCTGCAATCATGTTCTCTAGTGAAGAGACTTCGGAGAGCCGGAGGAATTGGATGCCTGTAGGGCATTGACAGCTGGATACAGTAGTAGGGGAAAGCCAAGGACTGTATCCTGTTGCTGACCCCATACAGGCAGAGGTAGACTTGGCCTCCGCATGGGAGACCTGGGCTCCAAGGACTTTTCTGGCTGTCCCCACCCTCCCCTCCCCTCATTCTGTTTCTGCCTTCTCCCCTGGAGCTCCCCCCCACACCCAGCAGACTCTAGACCCACTGGTGGATCCCTGAGGGAGGCCGGGGGGGGGGGAATGGATGGGGGACAGCTGCTCAGTCTAAGGTCTAAGGGTTAAAACAGTGAGTGCTGCTTAGAGGGGCCAAGCAGGAAGGGGCAGAAGTGGAAGGGCCAAATGGCCCCCACATGCTGGCTGCAGGGATCCCGGGGAGTGTGGGGACTGGTGGAGGGCGGAAGGGGACCCGACCCAGGTCAGTCAGGGACAGCCCCAGATAGGGGTGGCGAGGAGGGAGAGCCAGACACATCCTGACCAGGCAGCTGGAAGGGGGCATGTTGGATGGGGCAACTGATGTGAAGAGGGAGGGAGGGAGGAGGGTCTGGGCCGCCCCCTTCCCTGCAGAGTAGCCCTGTTAGCAGTCTCCTTCTCCACCTCCCCAGGGAGACTGGAGGCTACTTCAGTTGGCCAGCCCTGTGGGGTCCTCCAAGGGTGCCAAAAGCTCGTAGAAGCTGGAGAAACTACTGATGGATGTAGGAAGAAGAGCTGTTAGGAGCTGCCCCCTGCAGAGCTCAGCACCCCCACAAGGGAGACCCCCAAGGGGACTCTGAACCGGAGGCACTTTTCTCCCCATCCTGGAAACTCTTGGGTCTGACTGAGAATCTCTGAGCCCCTCCTTTGTGTCACAGCTCCCCGTGCATCTCACAGAGTGAGGCTGAAAAGCCGGCCTATGAAAGAAGCTGTACTGATGGACACAGGAAGAAGGCAGGACCAGCAGCGGCAGCAGGGAGGCCAACCGGACTGGGAAACCACCCAGCATAACCAGACAGGGCCTCCTGGTTCCTTTCTCCTTCTGGGAAGGAACCTCTCAAACAATGGCTGCTCATCAGGAGCAGACCAAATGAGGGTGGGTGAGTTGCCAAGACTCTGGAGGCGGCCTGCCAAATGCTGCCACCCTTCCCCGATGATGTGCCAGCCTCTGCTCCCCCCCACGCTCCACTGTTCTCACTCAGCACTCCCCTCCACAGCACCTCCCCCCCCCCCAATCTGCTGCCTGAGGCAACCATCTCAGTTGGCCTCATTTATGGACCGGGCATGCAAGGAACTTAAAATGGAACGCTGCTTCCTCCTTCCATTTACAAGGCAACAATCTTGCAGGTCAGTGAGAGGGATATCTGCAGGGGATCCAGATCTCCCCACAGATACCAATTTCTGCAGATACCCCAGATTCCAAGCCAACAGATAAAGGAGGGGCCACAGTAGTGGCCTGAAGGTTGGTTGACTAGGTTCAAACCCCTGCAAAGCTTAACAGCTGACCCCAGTTCCTCACCATCTTCCAGGTTATCCTTACAACAAGGCTGGGAGACACTTTGTTCAGGGGCTGGCCCAGGTTGCTTGAAGAGGCAGAGATTCAAAAACTTAATTTAAATTTAAAACTACAATCTCAGTTCTGATCAACTTCATTTCAAACTGCAGCGAGTCCATAAACGGGGACTGGGTCCCAACAGACACCTAGAGAAGTTTAATACTAGCAGGGATTTGAGTTCGGATCAAAGTCTCAGCTGCTGCCCAGGCCTCGGTGGCTCAAACTCAGCACTGTCTGGTAGCAGCAATTCAGGTTCCAGGAAGGACCCTCTCTCTGGCCGGGTGTCACCTGGGCCCAGCTCGGGTGGCCAAAAGCTCCCCAGGAGCAGGGATCTCCTCTAGGGTAGAGGCCTCCTCAGGGGTAAGACCCAAGTGCCATCAGGACTGGGGTCCCTTGCAGAACACCTACCTGGGAGTAGGGGCAAGGACCAGCTGGGGTTGGCCTCATAAGAAACCTGGAGAGGGAGGAGAGAGGAGGCTCCTCTCCTGAGGGAGGGAAGGCCAGAGGGAACCAGAGGGGGAAAATCACCCCTGCCTAAGGGGCAAGAGAGAGGCCTCCAGAGGGAGAGGGCTGAGGTTTGCCCTGGAGAGAGGAGGCTGGGGCGGAGATCTCCCTGACCCAGGACCAGCCTGGACCCAGAGGGCGACCCCTGGACAGACGGGGTTATTGGGACAGGGGCTTGCAGCCGACTATAACCCATGGTGGCCAGCTGCCCAGGGGACAAGCACAGAGGCATCGGGGGCCCTCCTAAGGCCAGCTAGCCTGACCCCGACCAGCAGGGTTGCAGCCCTCAAGAGCCCTGACCCCTGGCCCAGAGACGCTGGGCGAAAAGCTCAGGCTGAGACCACCAAGGAACAGGAAGGGTCGGGTCCGGAGCCTACCAGACGACGACGGTACGTGTCAGCATAATGTACGGTGGTCTGTGACGTAACAGTCCACATGAATGTAAAATGGCTGACGCAATTAAACCGCCTGTGTCGAGCAACTATACCTGCCCCTCGTCCCTTAATCCACTGCCGACCTCTGTTCATCGACTGGGTAAGCCCCTCGCACTCGGTGGCAACCCAGGGAAGGGGCTGCCTCCCGCTATGGACATTACACCGGGTCACCTGAGATTGAGCCAGGAACCTTCCTCATGCAAACAGGGGACTGCTCCAGTGAGCCACAACAGCTCCAGGGGTCACAAACTCTGTTTTTTCTCCCTCCATTTTCCTCAACTGGAACTTTATGCTTCAATCAGCTTCTTCCTTTTTTCCACCCAACAAACATAAAAACAGAAGGGAAATAGTGGCAAGCTCTCCGTTGTATAACCCATATTTGGCCAGGTCACAGCAAGTTAACAGCAGTAAGTTAAGCACAAGGGAGAAAGGGAAAAGGAAAGAGGGCCTCTGAGCATATTCAGAGTACAATGTCTCTCTGTCTCCATATTTGACTTCAGCACCTCCAGAATCCAGAGATGAGGCTTCCAGGACAGGGGACTCAGCTTGCAAGCAGGCCTAAACCTCAGCACCTTTTCAAAACTGAATCAGATCTAGCAATGAGAGAGGCTAGGGGGCTAAACTCCCCTGTCAGAAATCATCACAGATTGTCTTGAACATGCATCCTCCCTCTGGAGCCTTACAATTCTCCCCACTCTGTACCCCCCAAGCCTCCCTTCCTCCCAGAGCCTACGGAACCCCCGGCCACCGCCCCCAAGACAGGGTAGAACATCTAGCTTTGAAACCGGTGCCCCTGATCTGCCTCATAGGGACGAGATTTGGAGGCACTGGTCTCTGGGAGCTCTGCTCCTTCCTGCATGGTAGGTCCCAAGGGGAGACATCTCAGCTCAAGACTAGCCAGCCACCCTGGTGGCAACCTTCAGTCTCGAAAGATTATGGTATCGCGCTCTGAATGGTGGTTCTGGAACAGCGTCTAGTGTTCAATATAAGGGTATAATCTAGAACAGTCTCAACCACAGCTGGTGAACAGAACTGGACCAAGGATCAGACACGATCTGGATTTCCACCAAGGCCCTTGTCCTCTGGTGACACGAGGCATGATGGGACTCCAGTTTAGATCCGAAAGGGGGAGACTGTGTGTGATACGCAGTTAGAATGGAGATTGGCTGCTTCCTAGGTCAGCCTCAGTAAACAAAGAAAGCTGCCTTTTGAAGGAAAAAAAGGAGTTTTCTCAGGAGAAGACTGTTTGCTCACGGCAGTGACATAAATCCAAAATTTTATTTTTAGGCTTGGTTTATACTAAAGGAAAAGGAGAGAAGAAACCTCCTCTGAACATGGAGTTTCTATTACACTTCTGGGTATATCCCGCATTCTGCCACTAGAGGTGCTGAACGTAATGTGATGAAACGGAAAAAGAGCATTCCATCACATTGGATTACACATTCAGCACAACTAGTGGCAGAATGAGATATATACCAATGCTGGGAGACCTGGAATGTAAATATACAGGTGTGCCTTGGTATCAGCGGGAGGCAGCCTTCTCCTTTAAGGAACTTTGGCTGAGGTAAGACCCTAAACAACCTAATGGGCTGGCCAGGGGCAGGGGGGAACCTGGCCCTTAAAAAAAAAAAAAAAAGCTAGACCGAGGTTAACAGGAAGTGGTTAAGGTCCACTGCCTGTTAAGCTCTGTCTAGTTACTTGCAAGAGACGAGGCTGCCTGCAGGCGACCTGAAGGTCACTACAACCTCCTCAACTCGTAGCGACCTCGTGTAAGGAAGAACTTTGCCCCTCGCTGCTAAGTTTAAATCACGTGCGGGGGTGGGGAAGGGACAGGTGTCTGCGGTACCTGCGGGAAGGGGATCCAGAATGGAAGCCCCATGGATACCAGGACACACCTGTAAATTAAAGTCAATGTCTATGTTCAATTTATATGGAGCAGAAACTGAGACAAAAAAATTTTGTTATTTGCATCATAGGTTGCTTGATGCTTTTTCAAAATCCATTTCCCCCCCTCCTGTCCAAGTCTGTTTTACTCTCTGCTCCCGTCTTCCTTCCACCCCCACCCACTTACTGTAGCCAATCAACACTCAGCACTTCACATTACTATTTATTTATTTTCCAGTCCTTGACACTGAGTCAGATGTATGAACCGGCCCTCGTGCTGAAAAGGTTGGAGATCCCTGCTCTAAATGTTCATGTGCCTGCGTGGATGCCATTATGGGAAGTCAGGCCGCCTTTCTCATTGAAACACTTTCCATACTCCAAGTATTTACAGAGCTTCTCCCTTGTGTGGATTTGATAATGGTAAGTGAGGTTTCCTTTCTGACTGAAGCGTCTTCCACACTCCAAGCATGCATATGGCTTTTCCCCCGTATGGGTTCGTTGATGTACAAGAAGGTCTCTATGCATACGGAAGCCCCACAATCCAAACACTTAAATGGTTTCTCACCAGAGTGAACACCTTGATGTGCAGTGAGTTGTTTGTGAAGAGAGAAGCTCTTTCCACATTCCAGGCATTTATATGACTTCTCCCCTGTGTGGATCCTGTTATGACTTGAAAGCACTGCAGAGTCACTGAAGCATTTGCCACATTCCAGGCATTTATATGGTTTCTCCCCTGTGTGGACCCTGTTATGTTTTGTAAGATCTGATGAGCTGCAGAAGCTTTTGCCACATTCCAAGCATTTATATAGCTTCTCCCCTGTGTGGATTCGATAATGGGAAGTGAGGTTTCCTTTCTGACTGAAGCACCTTCCACACACCGAGTATTTATAGGGCTTTTCCCCCGTGTGGGTTCGTTGATGTACAAGAAGGTCTTTACGAACACGGAAGGCTCTTCCACATTCCAAGCATTTATATGACTTCTCACCAGAGTGAACTCCTTGATGTGCTGGTTTATGCAGATAGAAGCTCTTTCCACACTCTAGGCATTTATGCTGCTTCTCCCCTGTGTGAACTTTTTGATGTAAAGTAAGATGATAAGAGTGATTAAAAACCTTTCCACATTCCAAGCATTTATATGACACCTGCTGTGTGAAACAGCATTCACATTCTCTGATGTGAAAGAAGGTGTGTACTCTGAGGGAAGCATTTTCCACACTCCAAGCACTGATGTGGTCTCTCCCCACTGTGGATTTTCCAATGATCATAAAGACTTGATGTCCTACTGAAGTTTTTCCCACACACAGAACACTGACCCCCTTCCTTTCCTTTGCCTCTTTGTTCTTGGAGTCTCATGGCTTGGAAGGTATCATGCCTTGCTTCTGTTTTGCTCTTCTCTCTGACTCTTTCCAACAACACTCTGCGTGGAGCTTGCTCCTTTTCCATTTTCTGCCCAGCACCTGCTGGAACAAAAAGAGAAAACAGGTAAGAGACACTTAGAAAAGCAGTTTCAAATCAGCAAATAACCAAAGTTATGTGTTCTGGAAAAGAAATAATCAATAAGACGGGATTGGAAGCAGAACCTTCCACATGTTCAATTGTCTCTGTTGCTTGGTTTGACTAGAGCATTTGATTGAGATCCAGTTTCACTCCCAGCTGAGCCAGGAAGCTGACTGGATAGTCTTAGAAGAGTCACTGCGTAACCTACCCCACAGGGTTGTTGTAAGGAAGATTCAACAGCCACTGCCACACTGCTTTGAATTTTTTGGCACAATCAAAATGTTTGAAGACGGGAAATGGAGGGCTCTTCATGTATTTTAATATTTTGAATTGAAGTTAAGAATTGTTTCTTACTTTGTTAATTTTTCAATATGACTTCAATATAACTTTTCAATAGGACTTAAAAAAAATATGATAGAACTTTAACAAAACAAAATATGACTTTTCAATAGGACTTTAACAAAATCCTGCCAGAGCAGAAAAGGGCGGGAGAAACTGCACTGCTCACTCAAGTGAGCAAAAAAGCTTAAAATAGTCATTTTTAACATTTTAGAACAAGATATATAAATGAAAAGGAACTTTACTTAGCGAGACCACAATTCCCCAGTTCTCCTCCATGACATCCGAATGCAGAGCCTTTTGGTCTGGATCCAGCAGAGCCCACTCCTCCTCTGTGAAATGCACAGCCACCTCCTCAAAGGACATCAGACCTTGAACAAAGAAGGAAACCATTTCCCCTGACACATAACTCAAGGGTCCTTCCACTCACAAGGGAAGGGGCTGTTGCTTTGGGGGGATGACCTGACACAATTGAAAGCAGCAATGTGATAAACTCTTGAAACTGATGGGGACCCCCCCCTGGGAGATGGGCACCTCCAGAGTGGCATCCACAGCTGTTCAAACAGGCAGATTTCGCCGTCTGAGAGACCAAGATCCTGTCAGAGCCCAAGATATGCGAAGGGGACAGAGGAACACAGTCTGGCCGCTCCCCAGCTCCCCAAAGCTTCTTCCCCTACCTGATCAGGGTGCAAGGAAGCCATTTCCACTCTGACACTCTGACACAAGGAAGAGAGGAGCCAGGGTGAGTCACCAGAGCCATCTGATCACCTGAGATGGAAACACGTTTGTACACGGTTGTGCATCTGAGATGTTAGTAACCACATAGGTATTGTGAATGACTCAACAACATCGAGTATATTGTGCAAGGCTTAATACCAGAGAACACACACTGTGAGTTACGGTCACCAGCAACAAGGAGACAGAAACACAAATTTGGATTGTGTGAGAGAGTCAAATGGAACATGTCTCCAAAAGACTCAGGGGGGTGGAATACCAGAGTAAGATTTCAGGCATCCTCAGGAGATGGACACAAATTGGAAATACTCTCCCACCCCAGGCCTCACCCAGCAAAGCGGTGCTTCCGTAACCTTCCTGCCTCTGGAACAGCGGTGCCTCTCTGTTGTCCAGCTGCGCCTTCCCAGGACAGGAATTGGGGGGAGAATCAGAAAAAGGACTCAGGTCAGGGAAAGGGCTTGGAACAAGTTCAGACATGGTGGAAAACTTCAAGATACTCTTGTTCCTGGTCTCAGCTCCTGCCCCTGAAACAGGAATGACACTCCTATGGGCCAGGCACAGGAATGGGCCAGGCACAGTAGCAGGAGTGGGGCCTGCCCCACTTTGTATGAGTGGTATAGACACCATCAGCCCCTTGGAACCACCAGGAGGAAACACTCTCACCTGCTGCCCCTCCTGCCTCTCCTCCTCTGCCTGGCTCAGGAGGAAGCCTTCTGCCAGCGCCACCACCTGGGAACTGGTCTCCGGCCCACATCCCCTCACCCAGCTCTCCATCTCTGGGGGCAGGATGGCCAGGAACTGCTCCAGGATCACCAGGTCCAGCAACTGGTTCTTGGTGTGCTGCTCCGGTTTCAGCCACTGGCGGCAAAGGGAATGGAGCTGGCTGCAAGCCTCCCGAGGCCCCCCAGCCTCTTGGTAGAGAAACCGCCTGAAGCATTCATGCTGCTGCACAGGTGCGCTGAGGGTATCCTTTCCCAGGACGTTCTGCATGGTTCTTTCACAGAATTCCCCACTGCCCCCAGCCTCAGTGGTCTCAGTGTCTCTTCCTTGGCGTGGGGCAGCCGTGTTCGGCTCATCCACCCTCAAGCCGCACTCCAAAGCAACCTCCGACAACGATCGATTGTCTGGCTCTCCTTCCAACTACCGTCTCACGATGATCAGTGGTCCCTCTGAGTCCATCAAAGTGCTCGCCAAGCACCTCTCCTATGAGTTTGTCTCACAGGATGGGGAGACTTTTTAAAACTTGGGAGTAGGAGATGATTCCAGGAATGGACTGGGGCTTCTCCCTGTAACAAAGGAGAGATTACACTGAGATTCAAACACAGACCACCAAGAAACCACTGCATTTCCCTTCAGCATCTAATGCTGTTTGCATCTGCTTAGAAAAAACAAGGCCTTGCCCTTCTCTTGGGGGGTGCAGCACCTTTAAGGCCACCACATCAGAACAAATCAAAGAGCACAAAACTCACAGCCAGAGAGGGGGAAGAGAAGTGTTGCAATATTTGGATGAGACCAGCTAAGCCAGCGATATTCACAGCACCTAACAAGGCACTAAAATTGTCAAGTCACACCATCAGGTTTTTGACAATTGACAAGACAAACCATCCCCCAATGGCCCTACTAATAAATGACCCTCCTTCAAATTCCTGTGGCAAACCTGTGGACCACTCGCGGCACACCAATGTGCAACAGCACAGTGGTTGAAAATGGCTGAACTCAGCCTTTGAACATGTCATGTTTTCAAGTGAGGTAGACTCCTGCTATCTATGAAGGTTCCATTCCCAACCACAGTAGCTGCAAAGCGCCTTCCAGGCCAAGGAGTCCTGCAGCAGAGCTCCAGTTCCCAGCAGGGGCAGCCACTGCTTCCCAGGTTCCCACACTTGGCTCCTCCCTTGGTCACCTGAGATGCTCTGGCTGTGCTCTGTCCAGGACTGTGCTATTTTCCCCAGTCCCCCCCCCCATTGTGTTCTCTGTGTGGGGCTTGGTCAAATTGTGCCAGGCAGCTGTGGGGCCATGTGGCCTTCCTTCCAAAGTGAAGCGCTGCCCCCCACACATTTTGGGCTCCCCACTGCTTGTATTAAGAGGAGTCAGTGGGGGGGGTGTGTGTGAAGCCTTTGGAACTCCTGGCCATGTGCTCCCCACTGCTTACACTACACAGCATGTAGTGGCAGCAGGCAGAGTGCAGAAATTGGGGCTCCCTGGACCATTCTGGGGTCACTTCCCTAGAGATACTCCTGGGGGGGGGAGTGCTTCTCCCCTGCCGGGCTGCTCAGTCTCCCTGCTTCTTGCATGGGGGGCTGTGGGGCTCCCGCCCTGGTCTAGCTCTCTGCAGCCCCCCTGACCCTCCCCTGCTCTCTGCCAGGGCCTAGGAGAGGAGGGGTAAAGGGGGTAATTTATACCCAGGCCCAGGGTCTAAAGGGGGCCTGGGAGCCAAAGGAGGGGCCCAGAAATGTCCTGGGATCTGACATTTTCCGATCTCACCCAGACTGGGATGCTGGGAGCATTAGGGTGGGCACATGGTGGCGGCTACTGCCACAAGACATACAGGTCAGGCCCAGGAACGCATGCAACCCTTGACAGTGTCACATTGGGGAGGAAGCTGGCCTGCTGCAGTAGCTCCTTGGCTTGTGGATCTGCTTCCCATGAAGGAGCGTCGAGGAGCTCAGGGACACAGCTGCTGCAGAAGCCAGTGTTGGGGCACGCAGGACACTCTCCATCCTGGTGTGACCCTCAGCACGATGCTCCTCGTCTCCTGCAGTGCTTTGCTGCATTGGAAAGATGCTAGAGAGGCTTTGGAGTGGTTTGGTTTCCCATATGACTGCATCTCGCTGCCAACGCCTGACAGGCAGATGGACCTGCGCTCTGCATTGGGAAGCCTGAGAGACCTGGGCTGTAAAGGTTATTCCGGCTGTGGCCACTTTCCCCCTGCCTGTTGCCCCCAATCTGCCCACCCCTCTGCCGCCCCCACTCTGTTTCACCCCAAAGAAACTCTGTCCCCCCTGATCAAATCCCTCTCAGAGGCCCTGCTCTCCCCCCGGTGGCGTAGCTGCAAGGGGGTCGGAGCACCCAGTCTGGCAGGGAGCGGGCAAGCGGCCCTTCCCTTCGGAGCCCTTCCCGGCGGGGGGAGCCGCTTGCCAGCCCCGCTCCCTGCCCGACTGGGTGCTCCGGCCCCCCTCCAGCTACGCCACCGCTCCCCCCCCCCGCCCCCCAAGGACTCGGGACTCACCACAGCTCCCCGTGGGGGGCGGCGGGCGCCCGTCTCCGGTGCCAAGCCTGCCCTGCACGAAGCGCGGGGCGGCGGGGGGCGAAGCGGAGCCTGCTCGCTCGCTGCCTTGCCTCCCCTCCAGCCGGGGAAGGGGGCTGGAGACTGTCGGGGGCCTGCGCTGCAGCCTCCGCGGCCGGCACTCCGCTCCGCCTCCCGCTCTCGCTCGCTCTGCGGCAGGGCTCGGCTTGGCCAGGCGCAGCGCCCGCGGTGCCGTCGAACAGTCCGCGTCTCCGCAGCGCAGCGCAGCGCTCGGGGCGCGGCAGCCGGACGGGTAGCGCCCCATGAGATCAGCCCCTGGCTGGGGCGGGAGGAGAGAAGCAGAGCCGCCCGCTCCTCACCCACTTTCCAGCACTGACACCAGGGCAGTGCAGCTCCCAGGGAAGGAAAGCAACATTCCCTTCCTTCGAGGAGGCCTCTTGAGTGCCCCCCACCTGCAGGATGCAGCGCACGCCCCATGGGCGCCGCTGTGCCAGTGCTGGAAGCGGGGTCGGATTTGGGCCTGAGTTGCACAGTCTTTTCATCAGAACATAAGAACAGCCCCTCTGCTGAAACAGAGACGCCTGCGTTGGCTTGGTCATGTCGTGAGAATGGATGATGGCCGGATCCCAAAGGATCTCCTCTATGGAGAACTCGTGCAAGGAAAGCGCCCTACAGGCAGACCACAGCTGCGATACAAGGACATCTGCAAGAGGGATCTGAAGGCCTTAGGAGTGGACCTCAACAGGTGGGAAACCCTGGCCTCTGAGCGGCCCGCTTGGAGGCAGGCTGTGCAGCATGGCCTTTCCCAGTTTGAAGAGACACTTTGCCAACAGTCTGAGGCTAAGAGGCAAAGAAGGAAGGCCCATAGCCAGGGAGACAGACCAGGGACAGACTGCACTTGCTCCCGGCGTGGAAGGGATTGTCACTCCCGAATCGGCCTTTTCAGCCACACTAGACGCTGTTCCAGAACCACCTTTCAGAGCGCGATACCAGAGTCTTTTGAGACTGAAGGTTGCCAACAATATAATAAATATAAAGAACAGCCCCACTGGATCAGGCCATAGGCCCATCTAGTCCAGCTTCCTGTATCTCACAGCGGCCCACCAAATGCCCCAGGGAGCACACCAGATAACAAGGGAGCTCATCCTGGTGCCCTCCCTTGCATTGGTGTTCTGACATAGCCCATTTCTAAAATCTGTCCATAAGGCTAGCCAAGGTGGTTAACTCAGGTAGCAGATGGGGATGCATCCCCCTACATTGGCCCACATCACCTCCATGGCTCTTAAGAACATAAGAACAGCTGGATCAGGCCATAGGCCCATCTAGTCCAGCTTGCTGTATCTCACAGCGGCCCACCAAATGCCCAGGGAGCACACCAGATAGTTGTGAATAAAAGGCATTTCCTCGACCTGCTCCTGTCTTTTTTGCTCCCGAATCCAAATTGCCTCTTGGGCCTGCTGTGCCCACAGGGTTTGGTTTCCGTCCCTGCGCTTCTCACCATCTACCTGCAGTTGGGGGGATCATCCGAGGGTTTGGCTGTGGCACCCTCAGGAGGCAGGTGGCCCCAGCGCCTTCTTTCTTGTTAGTCCTCAGCCGAGGAGCCTGCAGGAGTTCTGGATGGGCGTCTGGAGGCTGTGCCAGGCTGGAGGAGGGCAAAGCCTCGCTCAACTCTGGCCAAGACAGAGCTGCTGCTCAGCACACGGAGGGTGACGTGCCAGGCGGTGCTGGTGGGGGCTGCGCTCCCACTGGGGACGGGGCTCGGGGTGCTCTTGCACCCGGCCTGCTCCTGGACGCGCGGGTGGTGGGCTGTGCCACCCAGGTGGTCCTGGGCAGTGGTGGCTGTGCCGGGCTGCAGTCTGAGGAGCTGTGCAGCTGCCACTGCGATTAAGGGGACAGTGGGAGTCAATGGACGGAAGTGGCTGCCCTGAGGGCCTCCTGCTTCGGCAGCTCCAGGAGGGTGAGGGGCGTTCGTGGGCTCGTGGGCAGAAGCTGTCGCAGCGCAGCAGGGCCAGGGGCGCCTCCAGAATTGACTGGCGGGAGAGCGAAGGAAGCGCTGAGCCGGTGTGCGAGTGATCTGTGGAACTCCCTGCCACAGGCTGTGGGGGCCCCTGGCCTGGAGTGCCCTGAGAGGGGGAGGGGCCGCCACAGCTGCGGCCAGGATGGCCAAGCGACCTGCAGGCCCTGGAGGCCCCTCTGAATGCAGGGGGGGCGTCAGCACGAGATGGGACACGAGCAGCAGGCGTCTGGGGCGCAGTCCCGAGCAGGTCTACTCGGGAGTAAGTCCCGCTGTGCTCAGTGGGACTTACTCTCAGGAAAGCGCGGCTGGGACCGCAGTCTCACTGCTAAGCCGAGCGAGTGCTACTCCCTAGAGCGGGCGGGGCGGAAGCGGAAGTGGCAGCTGGGAAGGACCGGCGAGTGCTGCTCCCTAGAGAGGCCGGGGCGGAAGCAGAAGTGACTGGGAAGGAGCGGCCGGGGCGGAAGCGGAAGCGGCAGGTGGGAGGGACCGGCGAGTACTGCTCCCTAGAGCGGCCGGGGCAGAAGCGGAAGCGGCAGGTGGGGAAGGAGCGGTGCGTGCTGGTTCCTAGAGGGGCCCGGAAAGCGGAAGGGTTACTTCCGGCCCCGCCCCCAGCGTCCTCGCAGGCCTTCCTCGCCGAGGGTGCGAGCTGCCTCCGGGGGGGAGTCGCTGAGGTCGTGCCTGCCGCCCGCCTCGCTCGGCCCTGCGGGAGCCGGAGCCGGCCTGGTGCGTGGGGAGCGCCGCGGCTGCTCGGGGCGCCCTGCCCTGAGCACGAAGGGACAGCCAGTCGGGGGGCAGCAGCAGCAGCAGCCCCCCGCTGCGGAGACAGGGTCTCGGCCTGCCTCCACCAGCCCTCCCCTCCCACGGAGCAGCCGGGTCCTCGCAGGGGCAGCCGGGCTTCTCCTCCTCCTCCTCCCCGCTCAGGTGGGGCAGGGGCAGGGGCAGGCAGCCCACCTGGCTGGCGAGGGGACTTCGGGCAGGCCCAGGAGCTGCTCAGGGTCCCTCCCCCTTCACAGGACCTGAACGAGCTGGCTGCTTCCCAGGACGGCTTCAGCTGGCAGTCCTGCCCGAGGGCGCAGGGGCCCTTCTGCAGAGCAGCGTCCAGGCACCACAGCACCACCAGCCGGGACCGCCTCTGCTTCAGAGGAGGAATGGGCAGGAGGGGACCGTCCGCAGAGGCTGCCGGACCCTGAGCGGAGATGGGAGAGCTGGGCTCTGCTGCAAGAGGCCCAGGCGCCCTCCGGGCCAGGAGCAGCGGGGCGTTCTGGGAAGGAGTGGCGCAGAGGGTCCTGGGAAAGAACAGCCTTTCCTCAGGTGCATCCCTTCAGCGCTTCAGGCGGTTTCTCTACGACGAGGCTGTGGGGCCTCGGAAGGCTTGCAGCCGACTCCATTCCCTTTGCCGCCAGTGGCTGAAGCCGGAGCAGCACACCAAGAACCAGATGCTGGACCTGGTGATCCTGGAGCAGTTCCTGGCCATCCTGCCCCCGGAGATGGAGAGCTGGGTGAGGGGATGTGGGCCGGAGACCAGTTCCCAGGCGGTGGCGCTGGCAGAAGGCTTCCTCCTGAGCCAGGCAGAGGAGGAGAGGCAGGAGGGGCAGCAGGTGAGAGTGTTTCCTCCTGGTGGTTCCAAGGGGCTGACGGTGTCTATTCCAGTCACACAGAGGGGGCAGCCCCTGTTCCTCCTTGCCTGCCCTATTTCTTTTCTCCTCCCTTTATTCTTACGTTGGAATCCTGCCTTTCAGGTGTGGCAGCATCTTCTGTCCGCAGCTGCCGATTTTCCTAAGGTGGAGAAATCTTCAGGCACCAGGCAGAGACCTTCACTCAGCTGGGCTTTGCAGGAAGATGCTGGAGGTGCTGCCTTGACAGGTAGGGCCAGCAGGACCCATTTCTACTGGGTCTTTTTGAAGACTTCCCCCTTCAGTCTTTCTAGAGTTTAAAAATTGTGTGTCCCTTTCAGTGGTTGCTGTGGGCGCAACTCCCAGAGCATGTTGCTTGTCCAGTTGACTTTATGCAGTTATGCCAGCACTGCGAATTGCACTCTGAGCCAGGATGGAGTTCAGAATTGTTTTCATCAGTCCCAGTGGATTGTTTGTAACACACTTTCATCTTCTTGCCACTTTTGTCTTCCTCGCAGGTAGTGAAATGCCACAACTGTCACATGCCACTGCCGCTCGTGTTTGTGATGGAGCAGAAATGCCTTTTCTGCAGCCTTATCAGGTAAAGGGTCAGGAGAGAGCCAGATAGAAGCACCCAGCCCGGCTCCTGTTCCCTACACCTTTGGGTCCTGAAAGAATCATAGCCTCTTTCTTTCCTCTGGTGACAGTTGTCCACTTGGGCAGCTATGAAAGCTACCCCTGAGGGCCTCAGTCTTGCAGGACATCCTCAGCCACTTAATGCCCTTTTTGATTGTGCTTATGCACAGAAGAATCTGATCTGTGAGAAGATGTTTTCATTTTCTTTCAGGCTCCAGTGTCTTTTGCAGATGTGGCTGTGTGTTTCTCGGAGGAGGAATGGGTTCTGCTGGATCAGGACCAAAGAGCCCTGCACAGGGAAGTCATGGAGGAGAATCGTGGAAATGTGGCCTCGTTGAGTAAGGCTCTCCATTTTACAATGCTATAGGAATAACTTTGCATTTTTGCACAGTTACTCTAGTTTGGAGGGGGAGGTTTCACTTATCGGCAATTCACTAATTCCCTCTATTGCATGAATGACTTATCTGTGTCTGTAGTCCTTAGCTGAGCATTGTGTTGTCTCAGCCAGGGTCTAGGAGAGGGGGGTAAAGGGGGTAATTTGTACCTGGGCCCAGGGTCAGAAAGGGGGCCCGTGAGCCAAAGGAGGGGACCCAGAAATTTCCTGGAATCTTACATTTTCCAGTCTCACCCAGGTTCACTGTCCACAGGGGATGCACATGGCGCATGGCAGCAACTGCTGCCAGAAGCCACATGCACCAGGCCCAGGAATGCATACCTTCCTTAACAGTGTCACATCTGGGAGGAAGCTGGCCTGCTCCAGGAGCTCTTTGGCTTGTGGATCTGCTTACAATGAAGGAGTGGATGGGAGCTCGGGGACACAGTTGCAGGGTTACAGCTGCTGCAGAAGTGGTGCCCACCCCCAATGTCCCCCCCACTCTCTTTCCCTCTTTGGGAAAGGGCCCTTATGACACTTTATATCCCCTGATAGAATTCCTGTTGGAGGCCCTGGTTTCAGCCCCCAAACCTGTTTCCTATTAGGATTTTCAGACAGCACAGAGACAACCACATTCAGGAGTCAGCGACAGGAGGGCTGTGGAGACAGATAATTAACTTACACAATGGGTGTGTGGGTGATTTGTCAACCACTTCTTGTAGGGTTTGCTGCCATCCAGTTTCCAGTATCCATGGTAGCAGCAGGAAGCCACCCCCTGCAGATACTGGGGGGCGCACTTCCCCCATTTCACTCATCCATCTTCCCCCATTAAGATCCCCCCCCCAAACTCTGCCGAGCTCCCTGGTGAAGATCTCCCGTTTCCCAATGTTTCAGGCGGACTTTTTTTTTTTAAAGTACTATTTCAGGAGACTTTTGCTTAATAATTTTGAGCTAAATTTCTTAAAATGATTGTTCTGATTATCTGAATGTGATTTTTTTTAAGAAAATGCTCCTAGTATTTCTATTGGTTTTAAATTGTTCACATCCAAGATATTCGAAAGCCATTTTGTGGAAATGGAAAAGGAGAATGTAAGTAATAATTGCAACAAAATTGCTGAACAATGGCTTTCCCCTGCGTGTTTGTTTTTTAATCCTATTTGGGTCGGGTTTGTTCTGCAGGGACTTGGCAGCAGCCAAGGGGTTGTTCTGCTTCCCTGCAAAACAACCCAGTACAGCAGAGTAGACTGTGACTTGTTCAAAATCACTGGTCAGTTTCCTGGCTCAGTTGGCAGCTGTGCCAGAATATTCGAAAGCCATTTTGCCAGAGCTACAGTCCACTGCTTCAGTTGTCAGTGAACACCAGTCCACAAGGCCTTTTAAATATATGGCAGGGTCTGCCCCCACCCCATATTTTTCATGTCATTTTGTCTTTCATTATCAAAAACGAGTTGTTCACTGGTTTCAGACGTTTTCTAACAGTATCTGCTACCAATTTTTTCTCTCCGTTCTTGCAGGCGATAATTGGGAAATGGAGAATGATGGAGAGCCACACAGTGCATTGCTGGAAGGAGTCAGTCAGAAGAGAGAGACCGAAACTCACCATGGTCATCTTCATGAAACTGAACTCCAAGAAAAAGCAGGCAAAGGGAAGGAGAGGAGTCAGTGCACTGTGTGCGGGAAAAGCTTCAGTCGTAAATCAAGCCTTAAAGTTCATTTGAAAAGCCACACAGAGGAGAAGCCATATGAGTGCTTGCAGTGTGGAAAGCACTTTAGTGTCAGTGCACACCTCATTTCACATCAACTAATTCACACAGGGGAAAAACCGGTTACTTCACGTGAAAGAGTTCACACAAGGAAGACACAATTTCAGTGTTCGGACTGTGGAAAAAGCTTCAGTCAGTGTGCAAGGTTCCTATCACATCGACAAATTCATGCAGGTGAGGAGCCATATCTGTGCCTGGAGTGCGGAGAGAGCTTCCGTCAGAATGGAGACCTCGCTTCGCACAAAATAGTTCACGTGAAGGAGAAACTATATTCGGATATCCGTGATTACAGAATGAACTTCACTCATAGTGGAAGCCCCATTAGACCCCAAAGAGTTCACACAAGGAGGACACCATTTCGGTGTTGGGAGTGTGGAAAAAGCTTTAGTCAGTGTGCAAGCTTCCTATCACATAAAAAAATTCATGCAGGAGGGAAACCATATCTGTGCTTGGAGTGTGGAGAGAGCTTCCATCGGAATGGAGACCTCGCTTTGCATAAAATGGTTCACATGAGAGAGAAATTATATTCATATTTATGGGGTCATAGAACAAGCTTCACTCAGAGTGGAAGCCTCATTAGACCTCAAGGAGTTCACTCAGGGGAGAAACCATTTAAGTATTTGGAGTTCAGAAAAAGCTTCAGTCAGTGTTCAAGCTTCCTGTCACATCAGCACATTCACACAGGAGAGAAACTGTATCAGTGCTTAGAGTGTGGAAAGAGCTTCAGTCGGACTGGAGACCTCGCTTCCCATGAAATGGTTCACATAATTGAGAAACCATATCAGTGTTTAGAGTGTGGGAAAAGGTTTCGTCGGAGAGAGAGCCGCCTTATACATAAAAAAAATCATACATGCATCAAGCCATTTGAATGTTGGGACTGTGGAAAGAGTTTCATTTGGCATGGAAGCCTCACTAGACATCAGAGAATGCACACAGGGAAGAAACCATTTAAATGTTTGAAGTGTGGAAAGGGCTTCAGTCAGAGCAGAAGGCTTACTAAACATCAAAGGGTTCACGCAGAGCATAAATGATATAAAGTATTGTAGTGCATAAAAACCTTCTTCAAATTGAAGACAAACCCTAGAAGTGCTTGGACTGTGAGATAAATATCTTTTATGTGCTACAGAATTTCACATCAAAGAACTCCTGGATGAAATTCTTGCTATCCATAAATTCCAGGAAGAGAGTCTCAAGAAACAGTATGAAGGAGTCATGTGTCGTCTCAAAATCCTGTTTGGGCAGTGTTAATGGTTTTGTTAACCGTTTAATAAGAACCCACATGAAACGTGTCATCTCAAAATCCAGACAGGGTTTTTGAGATGACACATGTTTCATGTGGGTTCTTATTTTATTACTTTGGTATTGGAGTAGTTGGTGCTCCTTGGGTGTAAAAGATGTAGGTGAGAATGGTTTGGTTCATTAGAGAAGAGGATAAAAATCTTTGGAGAAGAACTTTGTTGCCTTCCTCATGGATGAGACCTAAGAAAGAGTTAGGGCACAATCCTAACCAGGTCTACTCAGAAGTAAGTCCTATTTTGTTCAGTGGAGCTTATTCTCAGGAAAGTGTGGTTAGGATTGCAGCCTTAGCCTCACTGGTGGTGTGAGTAAAAGAGAGAAGTTAAATTAATTCTGACTAGTTGGCAAAAGAGTTAGATTGCATTAGGTTTTTATCTTTTCTTTGTAGTGGATTTCTGCAGCTGTCACTACCCACTCTGCCAAAGAGTTCCAGCAGCTCATGGATCGTTTTAGCAAGGCCTGCCAAGATTTTGGACTGACAATCAGCCTGAAGAAAACACAGGTCATGGTTCAGGATGTGGACTCGCCTCCCTGCATTACGATCTCTGCGCATGGACTGGAGGTTGTCCATGACTTTGTGTACCTTGGCTCAACTATCTCCGACACTCTTTCTCTTGATACCGAGCTAAACAAACGCTTGGGTAAAGCAGCTACCACGTTTTCCAGACTCACAAAGAGAGTCTGGTCCAACAAGAAGCTGACGGAACATACCAAGATCCAGGTCTACAGAGCTTGCTTCCTGAGTACACTTCTGTACTGCAGCAAGTCATGGACGCTTCGCTCACAACAGAAGAGGAAACTGAACGCTTTCCACATGCGCTGCCTCCGATGCATCCTCGGCATCACCTGGCAGGACAAAGTTCCAAACAACACAGTCCTGGAACAAGCTGGAATCCCTAGCATGTATGCACTGCTGAAACAGAGACGCCTGCGTTGGCTCGGTCATGTCGTGAGAATGGATGATGGGCGGATCCCAAAGGATCTCCTCTATGGAGAACTCGTGCAAGGAAAGCGCCCTACAGGTAGACCACAACTGCGATACAGGGACATCTGCAAGCGGGATCTGAAGGCCTTAGGAGTGGACCTCAACAGGTGGGAAACCCAGGCCTCTGAGCAGCCCGCTTGGAAGCAGACTGTGCAGCATGGCCTTTCCCAGTTTGAGGAGACACTTGGCCAACAGACTGAGGCAAAGAAGGAAGTCCCATAGCCAGGGAGACAGACCAGGGACAGACTGCACTTGCTCCCGGTGTGGAAGGGATTGTCACTCCCGGATTGGCCTTTTCAGCCACACTAGACGCTGTTCCAGAACCACCATTCAGAGTGCGATACCAGAGTCTTTCGAGAATGAAGGTTGCCAACTGAACTGGTTTTCAGCAGGTTCACAAAAAGGGTTCTGCCTTGGGGGAGTCCTGCAGGGTTGGAGCCTCCTACAACTTTTGTATCTTTCTTCTTCAAGCCATATTTAGTCGGGTCTGACTTTCGGCAATCCTATGGGCAGGAGGTCTGGTCTAGAGGGTAGAGCCTCCATTTGCCTGAAGATTAACATCCACAAGGTCGCCAGTTCAAGGCCACCGGCACCGTGCGACCTTGAAGCAGCTGGCAAGCTGCAGCTGAGCTGTTCCATCTGCTCGGAGCGTGGGAGGATGGAGGCCAGAATGTTAAACCAGATCGAAGTGTAACATCTTGAATGTGGTGGTTCTTGAAAGAGAGAACCTTCTTTCAATTTGTAAAAATCCCTGCGTGGATTTAATAAGCCTGCCTGTGTAAACCGCCTTGAATAAAGTCTTGAATAAAGACCAAGAAAGGCGGTATATAAATACTGTATATTATATTATTATTATTATGGACTAAATGGCGCCAACGTTTTTGGGCTTGGACCATTTCTTTCAATTGCTCTATATTCTGATTAATGTCAGCCTTGATGGTGTCCAGCCATCTTGTCCTTTGACAACCAGGCTTTCTTTTTCTGCCAACCATTCTAAGCAAAATGGCCTTTTCCATTGAATTTGATTGCATGACACGGCCGAAATAGGCGAGCCATTGTTTGGTGATTCTTCCTTCCAATGACATGTCTGGTTTAATTTGCCCTAGTACTTGCTTATTGGTGACGTTCGCTGTCCACCTTTGCTGTCTTCTCCAACACCATAGCTCAAAAGAGTCAATTTTCCTTCTGTCTGCTTTTTTTAATTGTCCAACTTTCACAGCCATTGGTGACAATGGTGAACACAATAGTTTGAACTAATCTGCACTTCGTATTTAAGCTTATCTCCTTGCTTTTCCATATCTGGTTCATGCTCATCATTGCTGTTTGATCTATTGCAATTTGGTGTTTTATTTTTGGGCTGCAGTCACTACTTTGATGGGCCTGTGACCCAAGGAATGTAAATTCTTGCATGCATTCAAGTTCAGTACCATCATCTGTTACCTTAACATTTGCATTCCTCGCATTGGACATGATTTTCGTCTTTTGGATGTTTAGGGTAAGGCCAAATTTCTAACTTTCTTCTTTTAACCTGTTGATCAGGTACTTCAGATCTTCTTTGGTTTCGGCAAGTAAGATGGTGTAATCTGCGTATCAAAGGTTATTAATGTTCCTACCTCCAATTTTTATTCTGCTGTTTGAATTGAATGGGATAGGTGAAAGGATGCTTCCTTGCCGTACTCCTTTTCCAGTCTTGAACCACGCAGAATCTCCATACGTTGTTCACTGGGGCTTCTTGATTCATGTATCATGATTGCACCAGTTTAACCAGATGTTGTACCTTTAGCCAACTACATCTGGATTGTGCAGAAGCCCCTTTTTTATTAGTTGTAATAATTAATGTATCTTAATAAACTCTGTTTCTCATTCCTTTTTGTTTGGGTCTCATTGAAGTATCTGGGAACCATCACTCTCTTCCCTTGTAAGGAGGAAAAGGGGAATTAAAGAGAACCCATCAATTAGTGTATGTAATGAGGAAGAGGGATTTAGCCCAGGAAAATCCCTCTAGTGATCCTGGATCTTGGGGTGGTGGCAACAGTGTAATTATTAAGGGGTTTTGCACCCCCAGAGGAGCATAAATTTAACAAACTTTTGCTTATGAAAGTTTCTGCCTAACTTTCTGATCGGAATAGTTAATTCTGGCAGATAATTAATTGTGGCAAAGCACCTTCTGAAATCAAGACCGTTTAAGTAGTTTTCACTTCAGAATATAGGTCCAACCTTGTTATACATGGATGTCATAAACTCAAGGGGCGTTTGGGGTGCTCAGAGTTCTTGGTTCTCGAACCCTAAAGCCCTCAAGGCCCCCTTGTTACCAAAAGGGCTGTTTTGTTTAGGGGAATTATTACACTGCCCTTATTGGAAACTTAGGATCGTAGGCTGGATAACAAGACAGCATAATGCAGAGAAATTCCCTTTTGCTTAAAGAGGAGACTGAAAGATAATTTTTAATAAAAGATTGTAGTTTTATTACTAAAGCACAAAGGTAAACATAATGCACATGGAGAAATGATAAGTGTATGTTTCTTGGTCCTAATACTTGAATCCAATGTACCTAGCTTTCATGGTGGTTGCGTGTGAAGAGTATTTGGTGCATCTGAGGAAATTAGAAAAAGGAAAGGTTTTAGGGAAGGATTTTAGGGGTCCCTGATCTGCCAACCCCAGCTGCTAACTAAAGATGGGGAGAAAAAGGGGGGGAAGAGGGGAAAGAGTTCCAGTTGCAAGATAGTTACCTGTCCTGTAGAGCAGTTGGGGGGGGGAAGTCCTGTGAAGAGGACCCTCTGACACAACCCAGATGTGTTGGTCCTTGGGGAGAGAGAGAGAGAGAGAGAGAGAGAGAGAGAGCGCGCATGTGAGGAGAAGCCCTCACTTAAAAGGGGTTCGGAGACCGTACTGAGCTGGATGGTATCTTGATTACTACCACACAGCAGGGTGCTTGGAGTATGTAAAACATTGAAAGAGGATCAGGATGCCAGTTATCAGCAAAATTCAATGGGGTTTATGGCTGGCTTCCTAGATGGGGGAACTTAAACAATACAATGAATCAGCAACACAAGAAGGCAGTTCAAGTTTGCATACAGTACTTAAGCAGTGATTGGGTTAGGAGACACTTTTGCCTTAAACAGTGATTGGGTTAAAACAATACAATGAATACAGTAATGTAAGACACCAGACTTCCTCCCATAATGTGTGACCATGGGGGGGGGGATGGTTGTGTAACCATGAGCTTGTGACTTGACCAGAGTTCTGGAAATGTGGCCTGTATGCTGGGAGAAGTTTAGCATGCATGATATTTTAGTCCATAGTAACATAACCAGATATAGAGAAAATCACAACTAAAAGGCAAAAGGGGATTTTCATGTAACACCCTGTTCAGTAGTACTGCCACCACCCTGTATGTGCCAGTGTCTCAGTCCAGGGACACTGAGACCCTCTAGGCTTAATTCTATCCCTTGCAGGCACTGAGCATTTTCTCCAATTAAAGCTTCAGTCCTCAAGTTACTAGACCTCAATGAGCACTTGGTAGCTTGCTGAAGGGCTAGGCAGGATTCTGAACCTTTGTCCCCAACAGACAGTGAAACAACTTAGTAAAAGAGATTTTAGTTTATTAAGTACATAAGGTTACATAAGGCAGCAAATGCTAGAGGCATAAACATCTAGGAAACACATCAGCAATAAAATAATAAAGCTAGCTGGCTATCTCCATTAATCCCAATCTCTCACCTGGGTCAGCTTCTTTTGTACACCTTTTAGCTCAAGGCTACCTGTGAGGCCAGATGCCCATGTTGGACAAAAGAGCCCACAGCATGCAAGATGTTGCACCCAAAATCTCTGTCCAAGAAGGCCTAGACACACCCCTTGGGCACTCATTAACTTCTTATGCTAATAGTACTGCGGTGACTTCATACTTATCTAAACTGTCCAATCAGAAACTTTTGAGGACAGAACTTTCTCAAAGTGGGCCTAGTTGCTAGCCCTCTTAGTTCTTACCCCTCCCAACTGGAGATCCACAGCTGCATTTCATCAGCTTGATAAGGTGCTGTTCTGTCTGCAAAGGTGCTACATTCCATTGGGTTGTACGTAATTCTTGTCTGTCCTTTCTGGCCAGCAAGGGAGAGACAACAATCCTTGTGTTTGTTTACTCACATTCTTGCAGCTAGGAACTGCTAGCAACTTCTCCGTTACTGACTTAGTTTGGTTCAGGCTCCACATGCTAACCAAGGCCTAACATGTACATATTCATGACAACGGATTTGACTCAACAGGAATGGCCACTGCAAATGAGAAGGAATATGCTGATCCTTGGAGAAGGGGGAAAAAAATCCCTTTAAAATGCTTTTCTTACTGTTGTAGAGATTTTTGTCTCAACAGGATGGGAAGGGCTCTTTAAATTAAAGGAAAATAGTCCTTTACAATAATTAGAGAGATGGCAGCCAGCTGACAATCCATCAGTCATTCTCTCTCCATGTGACCTGAACACTTGAAAGAAAGATAATCCTTTCTAAGCACCTGGAGAGAGACTGTTGGATTGTCGTCTTAATGACTATCTTAACATCACAAAGGTCTGCAAGGCTGTTTTTAAATCACCTGAGCAAAGGGACTTCCTTTTTTAAATTTTTGCTATAGTTCCATGTTTGCCATCCACTGAGTTCTGGGAACTGAACCCATGCAAATAATAACCTGTACTTCAGTCATGACTAACTTTAGCTACAACCCATAGTCACCAATTCCAGTTTGATTTATGGACTGATCTCATTCCAACGTTCACCGCCAAGTGGCTGGGCAGTATTCCAAGGCAGAAGGGGGGCAGTGAAAAGGTGGGAGGTGGTGAAAATTGGTGAACAGGATAGTTCAAGCCTGGGAGACAGGCAGAGATGGCAGCAGAGGCTGTCACCTGATCACCCCACCTCTCACGCCTTAAAGCCCTATGCGGGTCTACTTGGTTCTGTGCCAATAATTAAGCTACTGTAGATCAGAGTAAATCCATAGATCAGAGTAAATCCATAGGGGCTGTCGGAGCCCAACATGGTGCTGCCTCCCTGACCCTGCAAGTTACAGCAGCAGCCATTTTGGTGTTGCTGTACCTGGTTAGGACTGGGGTGTGAGACTCACCATCTGCATCAGAAATTCCAGGAGTTTCCAAATTGATGGGATATCACCAATATGCCTGGGACAGATGTGTCAAGGCATGTTCCGTTATGCACATTTTCAGCTGTGTTTGAGGGAATTTTAGCCATTACTACAACCCACTAAATTGAACCCACTGTTTAAAGGTTAAACACAAAGCAGATTTTCAGTTAGCAATTCAGTTAGTCAGATTTTCAGTTAGCAATTCAGTTAGCAATTCATTTATTAAGAGATTCTGTTACAAAAAAATCTGGAGTACTCAGAAATGAAACCTTTCAGAGGTGATACAAACACTGTAATTTGGCAATATGCAGTCCATTGATTTAATTATTTAACTAAACAATTGATTTTAGTTGTTAGGTTAACTAAAATTATTTATCCACTCATAAAAAGGCTTCAAATTTTGCACATAAAATATTCTTGCTGCTATACTGATATATACAATAAAATGTTTTTTTATATTGGTCTTCAATTTCTGATATCACATTTAAAAGGAATATTTCCGGTTTGAATGGTACTACACAATTCAATATCTCTTGTAACAATATATATCATTTTCCAATATTTCTTTATTTTCCACATAACCAACACATATAATAAAGAATTCCCTCATTCTCTTTGCATATCTAACAGTTATTTGATGATCCAGGGTACATTTTTGCTACTTCGTCTGGCATTAAATATCATCTATAAAACAAATTATATAAATTTCTCTGGCATTAAATATCATCTATAAAACAAATTATATAAATTCTCCTTAGAAGATACTGCTTTAATTATCTTAATACCACTTTAATTACCTTAATATTTGTGTTCCAACTTTGTTTTCATTTACATCTACTTGATTTGACATAATTAATGGAATACTCCTCACTTCTGAGAATTCAATCAATTGGTATCTGCAAAAAAAAATTCCACTTGTTATTCAGCCATTTCCCCTCCCTGTCTTAGTATTCTCTGTCTTGTTGATATTTTCCTTCTTGCTCCTCATATTTCTTGATCCCTTTCTTTTCTTCTTCCATTTTCTCCATTTTGTTCCTTTTTGAATTTAATCCAAAGATTCTTCTTCTTCTTGAAAGGACGCGTTCTCTTTCTCTCAGAGTTCCCTCTTTTTTCTTCCTGAAAATTCTGAGTTCTAAAAATAAATGCTGCTTTTCCATCTCCTGTCTCATTACAAAAATCTCCAATTCTTTAGTTTCATCTGACATTTGGTCTGTTTTTTCCATCCCCTCCATACTTTTCTTTGTTTGTCTGTTTGTCAGGGAAGAGTTTATTTGCCTCATTTGTTCAGATAGTGTTCCAACCTCTTGCTTCAGTTCATTTCTGAATTCTTGCAACATCTCCATTACTGAGGTCTGACTTTCGCTAACATCCTTTAAATTTTTTGAAGTCATTCTTATCAGTATCAAATCAAGCCGATTCCCACAGTTAAAGAGTCATTCAATTCTTATTGTCTTGCATCCCTCCTTGTCAATGATAGTCTTTAAGTTTTTATATCCAAAAGGGGTGGGTCAGTAATCCAATTCAAGTTAATAACATTTTCAAATTGAGTTAGTATACGTACCTTTAATTGTTCAGGCCTGAGTCAAGCCTTTTGCAGCAAAAACGAGAGTGAAAGTTGTTCCATACTTTAAAGATTAATTGCTAATTTCTTTTCCATGCATACCGTTCCAACAAGATGATCCTTTATCTCTTTTCTTCCAATTATCCTCCTTGCAAATAAGAAGGGAGAAAAAAAAACTCTCCAGCAGGGGCTTTTTAAATCCACATTCGCTCTTTTTCCCCTCTGGGTGGCTACAAGCCAACGTAAATAATCTTAAAGTTGTCTTTCCCTCCTTCCAACCTCTTGATTGCAATTCTTTTTATAGCCTTTTTCTTGTATTGGCAACCTTCAGTCTCGAAAGACTATGGTATCGCGCTCTGAAAGGTGGTTCTGGCACAGCGTCTAGTGTGGCTGAAAAGGCCAATCCGGGAGTGACAATCCCTTCCACACCGGGAGCAAGTGCAGTCTGTCCCTGGTCTGTCTCCCTGGCTATGGGCCTTCCTTCTTTGCCTCTTAGCCTCAGACTGTTGGCAAAGTGTCTCTTCAAACTGGGAAAGGCCATGCTGCACAGCCTGCCTCCAAGCGGGCCGCTCAGAGGCCAGGGTTTCCCACTTGTTAAGGTCCATCCCTAAGGCCTTCAGATCCCTCTTGCAGATGTCCTTGTATCGCAGCTGTGGTCTACCTGTAGGACGCTTTCCTTGCACGAGTTCTCCATAGAGGAGATCCTTTGGGATCCGGCCATCATCCATTCTCACGACATGACCAAGCCAACGCAGGCGTCTCTGTTTCAGCAGTGAATACATGCTAGGGATTCCAGCACGTTCCAGGACTGTGTTGTTTGGAACTTTGTCCTGCCAGGTGATGCCGAGGATGCGTCGGAGGCAGCGCATGTGGAAAGCGCTCAGTTTCCTCTCCTGTTGTGAGCGAAGAGTCCATGACTCGCTGCAGTACAGAAGTGTACTCAGGAAGCAAGCTCTGTAGACCTGGATCTTGGTATGTTCCGTCAGCTTCTTGTTGGACCAGACTCTCTTTGTGAGTCTGGAAAACGTGGTAGCTGCTTTACCGATGCGCTTGTTTAGCTCGGTATCGAGAGAATGAGTGTCGGAGATCGTTGAGCCAAGGTACACAAAGTCATGGACAACCTCCAGTTCATGCTCAGAGATTGTAATGCAGGGAGGTGAGTCCACATCCTAACGTTCCAGGTGCCCAGCTTTAGGGCAGTAGTTTTCTGTTTTCTGTTGCATGGTGCAGAGTTGTCGATCCGCTTGTCGGTTTTCACCCTAAACCCCACGCACCCCATGAGGTTAACGGACCGTGGCGAGGCAACACCTTACTGGCTGGGGACTGCCCAGCTTAAGGCGGGCGGTAGCTGCCCAATGAGATGCAATGATCTCTCCCACCGTCGGAAGCAGCCCCTGGCGTCATGCTCTACGCCAATCGAGCAAAGACTTATAACCGGTAAACTGCTGCTTCCCGTGTTGTGCCGACGCCGTATGGCGAAGTTGGGGTGTCCTCTCCAGTGCGCGAAGCCTGGGTAAAGAAGGTATGGAGGATAGGCTGTTACCCATGCAGCAAATCCCCCCCTCCACGTCGCTGGAATGGTCCAATGGAAAGGCAGAAGCCAATACGGTTGGTTCCAGCGGCGTCGCAGGAGTTGCCAGAACGTGACTGTGTTCAGCCATGAACTGCCTAAGGGACTCCGGCTCCTGATTTTGCCTCGAGGTTGACTCCTGAAGCCTTTTCCAGAACTGGATGTAGCCTTTTAATATAGCCTTTTAATGAACTGGATACTCACAGTTAAAGGCTTTGTTCCCTTTCATGTTTTATCTAAGCCGTGGGGGATCCTCAGCTGTCCGAATCCGAATCCATCCGAAGATGGCGTCCGGGATACGATGTGATTCAGCACAGAGCAATTGGGGAAAATCCTCTGAAACCACCATTGCAAGAGACTGCCCCGTTCAAGCTCTCAGCCTTCGTTCCTTCTTCTTGGCAATGAAGGCATTGTTCTTGGCATTGTTGAGGTCCTTGGAAAACACATCTATTTAGTGGTTCCCCTTGAGCCCTCCAAGGTTCCCTGCTACTTCACTGAGTGTTAACTCTGCCCCCTCTCTTCTTGCTGTTCCTTGTGTTCCTGGCCGCTCCAGCTGGGACTTGCCCGCTCCAGGGATGGATTTCACAAGCACAAAGAACACATAAGAAGATTCTTGCTTCTTTTTCATAAAAGTTTTGTTTAAAATGTTTTTATGAATATTTTAAATGTTTTATGAATGTTGGATCTGTGACCATGAATAAAGAATGGTGATGAGGTGGGGGCCACGAACCAACCAGAGAAATGACACATTGAAATCACTTAGTGCAAAACACTGCTAAAATCACAGGCTAAACTTACAGCATATATATAGAAAAACATCTTTAAAGGGTTGAAGAGTTTTTCTGACTTGAAAATATGTGCCACTTTTCCCCATCAATACAGATGGGGTCAGTATAAATTCTTTTTAAAGTTCCCAGAAAAACAAGATTAGTTCAAGCTCTCCAGAAAGACATTTCCACACAGATACACTCAACTCCTGATCATTTTGCCAGCTGGACACCTGAGTGGGGCCTGAGCCAGGATGAGAAACGGAGTGAAAAGCCAGGAGGTGCGTGTCGGGGGGGGGGGAATTCACAGCACGGATCTGGTGGGCTCCCTCTGCTCTCTTCTCACACACCAAGAGGAGATCATGCTGCAGAAACCAAAAACAGGAGAGGGGAAAGTTCAGCCAGTGTGAGGGCATTAGAATCCTACAGTTGGGGGGGTGCACAAATATTATCCCTCCAAGCTTCACAGCTGAGGCCCCAAACTGTGACCAATACCCAAAATGTGGCACAAGCAGAGCTGAAGCACTTCTGGAGGTTCCCCACCACTTGCAGCCTGCGCAACAAAGTTGTTCAGGGGATGGCTCAAGCAAGCAAGTTATGCTGCATCCTTCAGGGGAAGGAAGCAATCTGACGGGGACACTAAGCACTTCGACCCAGAAGAGAATCCCTTCCAAGGCTCACATACGGCCATCATTCGTAACCTGAGCAGAACCCATATTCAAAGAAAGGGAGCAAACAGACCATCCAGATGAAACTAAAGTGGGCCAAAAGTGGCAGAAGCTCTTCTTATCCAATCTCCACCCCAATTCCTGTTACCTACAGGAAAGTTTTCAAATTTGGCCCACAGGAAAGCAGAAGGACATCCCCAAGAGAGTCTGAGGGAAAGGTCTTCTCCTCAAGATGGATGCTCCCCTCTTACCTCTAGCGGAGCTGTCGGAACCCGGATCGCTTGCTGCAGAGGGAGAAGAGAGACAGAGTGAGGGATGCTGCTCATCTTTGTATGTTCTGTGGTTACATTTGTCTCCCACCTTCCTCTGAGGAGCTCAGGGCAGTGGACAAGGGCCCTGCATGGCTCTTTTTTCCTAAAGTAGAGAGTAGCTGCAGAGGAGACCCAGTCAGGATGGCCCCTCCCTCACAACTGCCACCTGCCCTGGGAGGGAAGCTGCCATCACCAGTGGGATCTTCCTTTCAAGAGTGTGAGGTGGAGATAAGGGCTTTGAACTGGGACTGTAGCAAGAGCAAAGTGTTTCAAGCACCCCCTCTAGACTTTGGTCCTGATCCCCCCCACCCAGCAACTATTTACCTTAGAGTAGCAAATTCACAGGGCCATACTGCAGGTTTCATATGATATGCAGCTTGGCCCCCAAAAGTCAAGTCCCGGGACCCTCCCCACACACACGCTCTTGCGCAGGTCCAGTTTTGCATTTGGGCCCCACCTTTCAACATCTGCAAACCGCTTCAGACGGCAAAACACACAGAAGTGAAGGAGGCACTTCAAATATCCTGCATCAGCAATAATACTGATCCACTGCACAAAAGCAAAAACTCTTTCTCTGTTGCACAGCCAGAGTTTCATGAGTCCTCTAAAGGCAGAGAGGGACAGGCCACCTGGAGCTTCCACTGGAAGGGAGTTCCACAGCCTACAAAAGGCTCTACTGAGTGCTCACCCACCAAGCCTCAGATGGAGCAGACACCTGGAGCAGGGCCTCCCCAGAGCACCTCAGTCCTTAAGACAGCCCAGGCACAGCAGGGCTTTAAAGGAGATAACCTTTGGGTTGGACTCAGAAAAATCAGGGAGCCCACGTATCACCCTGCTCCCAGGGTTACACAGTGTGCTCCAGATGGATCACCTCCAAACAAGTCTGGTCATCACATGCATCCACTCGAGTTCTCTTCCCCCCCCCCTCTCTCTCTCTCTCTCTCTCTCACACACACACACACACACACACACACACACACACACACACACACACAGAGTGCTTTTGATCTTCAGGACTCCCAAGAGGAAGGAGGCACTCACTTGATGCTGCTCCGTAGGCTGCTTTCTCTGCACGTTTCTCTGCAGAGACAAAACCAAAAAGTCAGAGCTGGGAGGGACCTACAGAGGCCATCCAATCCCACCCCCTGCAAAGAGGAAGGAATGAGAGATTTTTATCCCTTGGTAGCAGATACTCCTCCAGTTTCTGGTTAACAATCTTTAGGGAAGGAGGTCCTGGAAGCTTCCCAGGCAACAGTAAGAGGAGGCCTGTCCTGGTATCAAGCCCCAACCTGCTAGGCTTCCCTGCAACTCTTGTCACCTCTGGACCTTTGCTCTGGAATGACCACAGACGGTGACTGAGATCAACAGCCAAGGAAGTGAGCTGGGGGTCGCTTTGAGAGCACAGAACTAAAGAGCCTCTTGCCCTCATATTGAAAAGTACTGGACAACATAACTGAACATCCATGAAAAGAAGAAAGGGATCTGAGAAACACTGAAGGAGCTTGAAACTGGGTAGGGAAAACACCCATAAAATACCCAGGATTGTCAGTGTCAATCCTGAGGGAATCTTCTACACAGGTGTACCAATGGGATATCCAACGAAGGGGGGACGGACGGACGGACAGGACTCAGTACAATCTACACTGTGATCATTGCTGGAGTGGACGTGACAAGTCAGAGGCAGATCTGCCACATCTTTTTTGGACATGTCTCAGGATCATCCCATTTGAATTCTGGCACTGCAAAGCATCAGAGAGATGTCAGATGCTGCCATCAAGACCCTGTAATTGTGCTTCTTGAAAATATAGTTTTGGAGCAACAGTCAAGAATGGACGACCCATCTCTTAATTGCTGCCCTGAAGGGCACTACCAGGCTTCGGGGTCTCCATTTCTAGCACGTCATCTCCATCTTTATCACCATCCATTTCTATGGTGCCATTTTTGTAAGAGATGCAAGACACAGAATGCGAAACCTGTTCCCTGTCTCAGGGGTCCAAATCTGAACCCCATCACCAAACAAGGAACACAACTGGCCCAAGAAATGCAATCAGAGAAACACTTACTGAGGACTACGACAATCACAACCGCAAGCAGAAGAGCCGCCAGGACCCCAGAAACGATTCCCACAGCAGTGAGCCAAACAGGCACTGAGGCTGAAATGGAATTAACACATCTTTTCTCAGACTTGCTCTCCAAAGTCTGGGACACACATTCCCAAAAGCCGGAGATGGGGGCACTGAAGCTGAGACCTGAGGCATGCAAGCCTTGGAGTTCATACAGTTTTGTGAGTTTGGGGCACTCTCCTGTCATTCATTCAGAGCAATAAAAGCAGATGTTTCTGCCTCTCACAATTTATTTGTCCACCCTCTTGCTGGCAGCCCCATCCTTCTTCCACTCTTCGACAAAGGGGTCACTAGAAGCTTTGCCACCCAAAACGGGGGTGCACTGGGAATTGCGGATGAGTCCTTGGGTGAAAATTCACTTCCCGGAAACTGGCCAGCACTCCAGCCCCCTCCCCACAAAAACCCCTGAGGCCTCCCCCCCCCTGCAGTCTCTCACCAGACTCCTCCACTGCCAAATCCAGAGGCTTCTCCAGCCCATCATGTTCCACATGGCACCAGTAGTGGCTCCTCTCCTTGGGGTCAATCTCGATGCTCAACCAGGTGTAGTATGTTCCATCCACGTTGGGGCTGACAACCCCACGGAATGTGTCCCCTTCCCTGACTTCGCCATCCTTCCCCCAGGTAACATCAATCTCCTTGGGGTAGAAGCCGTGGGCCCGGCAGAGGAGGGTCTCCAAGCCCTCGTGGCTGTCCTTTCGTGTCACCTTCATCACTGGGGGCACTGCAAAAAAGTGGAACATCACTGAGGTTCTTGGTTGGTTGCCAGGTTGAATGTTGTAATTTAACCAAAGGAAAGAATCCCCCACTTCTACCGTGACTCAACCCCCACATCCCAGAACTGATTTCCCACAGTTGCAACATCCTCAGGAGATGAATGGGGCCCAACTGGGAAAACTCTTCAAGACAATAACTAGCAGTTCTGGGACTGCCCAGTGAGCTCCTTTAGGGCTTTGGGGCAAATAGCACAAGGCCTCCTCTGTAGCTGAATTGGTTCAGATCCTGCTAAACTGAAGAGTATCAGGTGAACAGGGATCTGGGCTTTCACTCCCAGGGAAGGATATTGAAACTGTCACTATTAGTGGTTCCAGAACGATCAACTTTCCTGCATTTTCTTTCTTTTTATGAAGTGCAAGTCATGTGCATGAGCTGAGCAAACACGCATTAAAGAATGACCAATACTTTTGTGCACTTCGATTGGCTCCTCTGAGGTCCAAATTGGCCACCCCAAATTTTCCACTGAAGAGCTACCGAGAGGAGAGGCAACCCAGAGTCATAAACAGCCTGGCTGGCACTTGAGAACTAGAAATACTTCTTACAGGATGTCATTCTGGAAGAAGAGAATATTCACAGGGCTCTCTGCACCTGCTCCAAGGCTCTCCTTACATGACATGGATCTTTTCTTCCCAATCTGCTTCCTGTCAGAAGGGGAAAGATATTCTACGCAAGGTGAGATACATCAGTGGAAAGTGTCTGAATTTTTGACCCAAAGGAGTGAGAACCCTGCTCAACCTGGAGGGGAAAATACCTGCAGAGAAGAGAGAAAAAAATCACCTGTTCCCTTCCTCCTCCTCCACTTTCTGGAGTACCCAATCTAAGGTGGGGGGAAACCTTAACCTGCCAATCTTGGGAGATGGAGAGCCACCATGGGGAGGGGGTGTCCATCAGCTCAGAAGCAAACAGTTCAAGGTAAATGGAACTTTGCAGATGCATGGAGGAGGAGAGGTTTTTAATTTCCACGTGCAGTATGACATTGTCCAGTCTAGCAAAAGAACTGCTTGTGGGACTCTGAGCATTGTGATTCTTGCCATCCAGCATAAAAAGGTGGGAGGTTCCTGAAGTGGGAGAGTGGACTGTATCCAGAGGTGTTTGTTTTTATAAGGGAACTGAATAAAAACACAAAACATTTTTCAAACACCTCTGTCCACAGCTAATGAATCAGCAACATGGAAATCGTGTATTCATTTGTGAATAAAAGCAGAAAACATCACATTTTGCATTTAAATTCAACTTAAAAAAATAGCACTGTTTTCAAACACCTCTAAGGATATCACTTCATGCAACAGCAGGGGAGAAGGACTGTTGGAGGATGTTTCAGTTCCCAGTTAAGGCAATGAAACAGCAGTGAAAACAAGATCCCCAAAGGGCCATCTCAATCTCATACAGTGACTGGTGTTGATCTTTGTCCTAAAGGGTCTATATTTTGTGCATTTCTGGGTCTGTTTTGTCTATTTTCGTATGTGAGAACCAGCTTAAAACTCAATAGCCCACCCTATGTCATTCAGAGCTGAGATGCAAATTACAGACAGCTTGGTGCAGAGGAAATGCACTTTTGATTCAGCTGCTAAGACCAGCCAGACTTTCAGGGATGTAGAGGCAAATAGCAGCATGACTTCATTCAAGCCAAATGATAAAACTCCCAACTGGCTTGTACTCTCTTCTCTCCTTGTTCTCTCTTGTTCTTGAGAGAAGCTTGTTCTCTCTTCTCTCCTCCAACTGTCATGGGCTCCAGGAAGGAGCTCCAGACAGGGAAGATCCACCAGCTAAGATGTTGATTTCAGAGTTGTGTTCCTGAACAGTTTCAAACAAACCTCTTTGAAAGCTCCAGGTTCTGAGTTAAGCACTGCATGCATGAGGTTCAGTGCCATCAGCTGGCGATTAGTGCAGTGTTATTGCAGAATTCACCCTTCCCACACCAAACTCAATTCTCCTTACCAAATTTTTAAGGGGAGAGAAGGGAGCAGGAAGGGAGTGAGCCTGCTAACCACTAGGCCCTACTGTTCTGGATCAGCGTGTGGTCTCTGGTAGCCCCCCTCTTGATCCTGACAATCATAAAAGCAGAATATATACAAACTGGGTATGTGAGTCCATTTCAGGGTGTGACAGGGCTACATTTTGGTCCGTTTGGTAGTGAGATGAGAGCATGGCTGCTCTCATCTTGCATGTGGACAGCCAGGCCAGGACAGCCTTCTTCCCCAATGGCAGGCTCTGTACTGGTACACTTCCTGTTTTTAAAATATGGAATAATTTTCCATAAACAAGTAACAAGAAGGTCTGAGAGTTCTGTCTCTGCTGCACAGGCCTTTGATCTGGGATAATTCTGAGCAATGCACTCTCCTCCCCCAGCTGGGACAGACCCAGGCTTCTCTCACCTGCTTCAAGTGCAGTTCTCAGTCTGGGATCCTGCAAGGGAAGGGGCAGCATGAGGGAATTGCCCCCCTCACTGCCATTTCCCCCCCTCACCTTTCCTCAACAGAGTCTCCTTTCCGTACTCCAGGTACTTCCGCAACCACCCAGTGCAGGTCTCCTCCAGCTCAAACTTAATGAGCTTCGATTGGGACAAGTTAGCATCCCAGTTCCTCTTGGTCACTTGAGCTGTGGCACTGGCTGCCGTCCAGGTGAGAGTCTCCTTGTCAAAAGCGATGAAGTCCCTCCCATCATAGGCAAATTGGGCACGCCCCCGTTTCTTGCTCAGCTCACAACCAGACAGGTACTGCAAGGTATGGAACCCTGAATGGGAGACATAAGTGGGGGCATCAGAGCTAAAGCAGGACCAGCCAATCCCCCACTCTTCCACCCCTTCCCTGTAGAACAGACCCAGTCTGAGTCAAAGGCCACCTAAAGCAGCCCCCCTAAAACTCTCTCTCTCTCTCTCTCTCTCTCGCCCCACCACCATTAATACTGCTGCCTCCTCACCCATACCAGACTGCTAGGCACTGGTGTAACTAAAAGGGGCAGGGGGAAGACTGCACCATGTGACACCTCTGGGGGGGAACGACACTAGTTACCAAAATTGTAGAAACTGTGGTTTTTATGAGTAATACCATCATGTTATAAATTATTTGATGTGAATTTTAATGCAGAATGTAATGAAACAAACCACACTGAAATATCTGCATTCTATCAAATGTTATCGCCAGATAACCAGGAAAGGAAAACACAACTGCCTTTTGAAGTAAAAAGTGAATTTCTCTAACTTGAAAGGGACCAACGAGACTGCTTGTTCCAAGAGCCAATGAGGTGTTGTTATAACACAGCAGGGAGCCAGTCAGGTGTTAGTCTGAGTCAACACTCTTTCCATGGATCAGAGTTAACACTAAAACTCTTGTTCAGTGGTGAGTCATCAAGCTGGCCACTGGATTTTCGTTGGTTACAGATTTGTTGGGTGACCTGGTCTGTTCTATAGTAAAATAGTCACGTTCCAGCTGGGCACCCAGCGTGACGCGATGAGTCCACTCCTGGCAGGTGCCCTCAGCGAGGCCCTGGTGAGATCCCCACAGTGTGGCCTGCAGACCGGCCAGTGGGAGGCAGTGGTTGTATAGTCATGCTGGAGTGAGGCGGTGGGTCAAGAGGGAGCGTATGTGATGGCCACGTCTTGGGACAAGGCAACTGGCTGCTAGGGCTGGTCGTTCTCACACAGGGCCTTCTGGGGCAACTTCCAGCGCTGATGTGGGAGGCTGGTGACCTCCCTTCCACCCCTGTGAGCTCTGCACCTGAGGGAGGAAGAAAAGGGAGCCTGAACCCACTCCCCCTGGGCTTTGTCTTAGGCCATTCCAACCCAGTGTTCTCATGTGGGGTAACAGAGTTGATTCCCCTCACTGCCGACTGCACCCCCCCAATAGCTCCTTCAAGCCTGACAACCCCAGAGTGGTTCCCAGGGTACTGCTGCACATTTCTGTGCCTCTCTCCATTTATGGCAGCGACCCAGCAACGTGCGACAGTAACCAAGTTTTTACACCACTGCAAAGGACCTTGAGCTGTAAGAATACTAGTTCTGGCAGTGCAATGGGATTAGGGCTTTAAAGATATTAATGTGTGCAACACACCTATATGCATATAAGCGCTACCCCTGCTAAGTGGGTAAGAGGTGCTTTTTCAAGTGGGTGCTCCTTTTTTGTTCATCAGCGGGGGAGTAACTGGCCCTCCTCACCCCAGCAGTGTCTGTTCTAGTGGCTGCCTGCTGGTGTTCTTTTGCATCTTTTCAGATTGTGAGCCCTTTTGGGACAGGGAGCCATTAGTTGTTTGTTGGATTTTCTCTGCAAACCGCTTTGTGAACTTTTTGTTGAAAAGCGGTACATAAATACTGTTAATAATAATTAATTAATAATACTTGCACAAAAAGAATTGCCCAATTTTTTGTTGTTATACAACAGTAGATTGTACTGTTGTACACCAAATTTTTGTTGTTGTACAACAGCAGCTACCACGTTTTCCAGACTCACAAAGAGAGTCTGGTCCAACAAGAAGCTGACAGAACATACCAAGATCCAGGTCTACAGAGCTTGCGTCCTGAGTACACTTCTGTACTGCAGCGAGTCATGGACTCTCCGCTCACAACAGAAGAGGAAACTGAACGCTTTCCACATGCGCTGCCTCCGGCGCATTCTCGGCATCACCTGGCAGGACAAAGTTCCTAACAGCACAGTCCTGGAACGTGCTGGAATCCCTAGCATGTATGCACTGCTGAAACAGAGACGCCTGCGTTGGCTTGGTCATGTCATGAGAATGGATGATGGCCGGATCCCAAAGGATCTCCTCTATGGAGAACTCGTGCAAGGAAAGCGCCCTACAGGTAGACCACAGCTGCGATACAAGGACATCTGCAAGAGGGATCTGAAGGCCTTAGGGATGGACCTCAACAAGTGGGAAACCCTGGCCTCTGAGCGGTCCGCTTGGAGGCAGGCTGTGCAGAATGGCCTTTCCCAGTTTGAAGAGACACTTTGCCAGCAGTCTGAGGCAAAGAGGCAAAGAAGGAAGGCCCATAGCCAGGGAGATAGACCAGGGACAGACTGCACTTGCTCCCGGTGTGGAAGGGATTGTCACTCCCGGATTGGCCTTTTCAGCCACACTGGACGCTGTGCCAGAACCACCTTTCAGAGCGCGATACCATAGTCTTTCGAGACTGAAGGTTGCCAAAACAAAATACAACAGTAGAGTTGTACTGAACTCTAACTATGCAGAAAATTAAATGCTCTGTGGGTGTGCCAATGTTGTGCTTGTGTGTTTGACAAAGGAAGAGGCTGTAGACGGAGAATGCATCCCTAGCAAGTCATGAAACATCACACTCTCTTTCAGCAGGACAGCAAGTTTCCCTTGTCGTACAGTTAACTGTGAAGTTGACCAATCCTGCTGGTGCTTATGGACTTGCCCAACAGCTGAATTAGAACCAGGAAAACAAGGTTAACTAAACTCCTGCAGTTTGCCTTGCATGATATTTCACAAGAAAACTGGGAACAATGAAAAAACTTTCAGATATAGTTTAAAACAAAAAACAAAGCAAAACCACCCCTCTCCCCTGTATTATCCCAGTTCAGGATGGGATACATTCTGGAAAGTTCCCCCCTTGCAGAACTTACCTTGCCTGTGTGGGGAGCTGGGGGGCAGGTCTGCCCCTCCTGGCCAGGGGGTGGTCAACTTAAGGGCTGGCATCTCTGGGGGGGGGGGTCAAGGAGGTTCTCTCCCAATAAGTTCTCTCCTTGCTGAGGGAGAATCAGCCTGGCTTCTGTAAGGGTAAGTCTTGCCTCACGAACCTTATAGAATTCTTTGAAAAGGTCAACAGGCAAGTGGATGCGGGCGAACCCGTGGACATTATATATCTGGACTTTCAGAAGGCGTTTGACACGGTCCCTCACCAAAGGCTACTGAAAAAACTCCACAGTCAGGGAATTAGAGGACAGGTCCTCTCGTGGATTGAGAACTGGTTGGAGGCCAGGAAGCAGAGAGTGGGTGTCAATGGGCAATTTTCACAATGGAGAGAGGTGAAAAGCGGTGTGCCCCAAGGATCTGTCCTGGGACCGGTGCTTTTCAACCTCTTCATAAATGACCTGGAGACAGGGTTGAGCAGTGAGGTGGCTAAGTTTGCAGATGACACTAAACATTTCCGAGTGGTGAAGACCAGAAGTGATTGTGAGGAGCTCCAGAAGGATCTCTCCAGACTGGCAGAATGGGCAGCAAAATGGCAGATGCGCTTCAATGTCAGTAAGTGTAAAGTCATGCACATTGGGGCAAAAAATCAAAACTTTAGATATAGGCTGATGGGTTCTGAGCTGTCTGTGACAGATCAGGAGAGAGATCTTGGGGTGGTGGTGGACAGGTCGATGAAAGTGTCGACCCAATGTGCGGCGGCAGTGAAGAAGGCCAATTCTATGCTTGGGATCATTAGGAAGGGTATTGAGAACAAAACAGCTAGTATTATAATGCCGTTGTACAAATCTATGGTAAGGCCACACCTGGAGTATTGTGTCCAGTTCTGGTCGCCGCATCTCAAAAAAGACATAGTGGAAATGGAAAAGGTGCAAAAGAGAGCGACTAAGATGATTACGGGGCTGGGGCACCTTCCTTATGAGGAAAGGCTACGGCGTTTGGGCCTCTTCAGCCTAGAAAAGAGACACTTGAGGGGGGACATGATTGAGACATACAAAATTGTGCAGGGAATGGACAGAGTGGATAGGGAGATGCTCTTTACACTCTCACATAATACCAGAACCAGGGGACATCCACTAAAATTGAGTGTTGGGCGGGTTAGGACAGACAAAAGAAAATATTTCTTTACTCAGCATGTGGTCGGTCTGTGGAACTCCTTGCAACAGGATGTGGTGCTAGTGTCTAGCCTAGACGCCTTTAAAAGGGAATTGGACAAGTTCCTGGAGGAAAAATCCATTATGGGGTACAAGCCATGATGTGTATGCGCAACCTCCTGAGTTTAGAAATGGGTTAAGTCAGAATGCCAGATGCAGGGGAGGGCACCAGGATGAGGTCTCTTGTTATCTGGTGTGCTCCCTGGGGCATTTGGGGGGCCGCTGTGAGATACAGGAAGCTGGACTAGATGGGCCTATGGCCTGATCCAGTGGGGCTGTTCTTATGTAATAAGAACCTATCTTCCCGTTTACCCAGCAGCCACCTCTTCCCCTGCTCCCCACCTCTCCACTCACCTCCACTCTGGTTGTGAAGATTCTGCACAGTTGCTAGGTCCCTCCTGAGAAACAGCTCCTCGTGCTGTGCCATCTGCGTGTGCATGGCCCAGAGCTGGGGGTCCTCCTTCTCAGTCTTCTGCACCCAGGCCACAGGAGACACGATCCTTCTCCAACTGCTGTCATAGAAACCAATGAGCTGGTCATCCAAGTATGCCATAGCGGTGAACAGGGGCAGCCCCTGGTCAGGCTCTGATACCGCTGTCAGGAAATACCTTGCAGAGTGAGAGGAGGTGCCTGGAAAGGAGACAGAGAGCAAGAGTGAGAGGCTGAGGGGCAGAGTTAGGGGGCTCCGGTTTTTCAGAGATCCTAGACCAGTCCCCTTAGGAGTGAGAGGAGCCGGTGTCTGTGGCAGGAGAGTCAGCAGATGCCTGGAACAGTGGTTCTCAAACTTTTTAAACCAGGACCCACTTTTCAGAATCACAATTTGTTGGGACCCACTGGAAGTTTGTCCTTAACCTGGACATGATGCCATGGCCGGAAGCGCCATCAGAAAGCAGAAAATTTTTTAACACCAACTGGCGTGCCTGGAGGGGGGCAAACAGGGCAAATGACCCAGGCGCCAACCCTCCAGAGGCGCCTCCTCAAGCCTCCCCCCCGCCAGCCGACTTCTCTCCCTCTAAAAAAAAAAAAGCCTCCTCCTGATGGAGGAGGGGCGCCCAGGAGCCCAGGGCCTCTCTGGCAGCAACTCAGCACAGGACTGGGCCCTCCGCCCTCCTCCTTTATAGGAGGAAAGGGGAGAGGAAAAGGTTGCGCTGATGCTCTAACCTGGGGTTAGAGCCTGGGTGCCTCTGTGCTCTCGCCTCCTCCGGAGAGCCCTCCAGAGGCGAGAGGGCGGCCTAGAGTGTCAGCACGTCTCCTGTCACGCTGACGCTCTAGGCTTCCTGGGCCCCGACGGAGACTTCGGCATCGCTTGTAAGTGGCACGGAGGTCTCCTTTGGAGACAGACAGGCGGGCTTCCAGCAGCCCCAAACCGCTCCAATGGAGACCTCCACGCAACTTACAAGCAGCGTGGAAGGCTCTATCGGGGCCTCGGCTGCCTCCTTTGTTCCCCCTTTTTTTCAAAGGGGGGTAGCCGCATGGAAGTCATTGTGATGACGATGATGTCACCACAATTACTTCCGGGTCACGGGTTGGGGGGTGGAAAAGCGGAGGGAAGGGGTGTGGGGGGGCGGATAACTGGGGGTTGCCCTGGGAGCCGGGACCCCCAGGTACACCACTGGGGGTAGTCATGGGAGGGAAGGAAGAGGGTGCAGAGAGTGGGGAAAAAAAGGGAGGTGGAGCAAGGAAGAAGGTGGGCTGGGCGTGGGGACTGTGATGGGAGGAACTTCCAGACGAAAGCGGGCGGCGGGGGGGGGGCTGACTGAAGAGCCATCACTAGAGGTGCTCCAGCATGATCTGAAACACAGATCTTTGTGGCTTTTAAAAATGCAGACTCTGATCCACTCTGACATCAGAGCTCCAGAGGAGCCCGGCTGGGTCTGCCCAGAGCTCCGTCTCATCCAGCATCCTTTTTCCAGTGGTTCAGACTATAGGGTCCCTGTCAGAGTACTTGGGCACTCTAGCCCCTCACTTCCAGGGGAGCACCCCCTAAGCATGCAGGGGGGGATCTGAGCCATGATCCTGCCAATACTGTTGCTCTAAAAGGCACGTTTGCAGCATGTGTACAGCACAGTTCAGACATGTGCTCCCCCAATGAGGGGAAAAAAAGGGGACTCAGGGGAAGTGATGAGGAAGGGCCAGGATGCATCCAGAAGCGCTGGATGACCATGCCCTGCCACATGGGGGGGGGTCTGATCCAGCTGGCTGTTACTGTATGTCATGAAAAGAGGGTGAATGGTTGGGTCCTCCTTCGATGTGAGGTGACACCACCTGAACTTTTCTCCTCAGTGACCCAAATAGCCTCTTGCTTTGCTTCCAAAATACTGATGCTTTTCCATGAAGTGACTCTCTAAAGAACTGACACTAAAATGAGCAGAGGAAGATCAAGAAAACATCGACCGCCTGCCCTGGTCTGAGAGCAACAGGTACAGCCCCGGCTGATGCTCAGTGGAGCAGGTCTGGTCAGGGTCTGACTGGGGGCCTAGCTCTCTTCCCTCTCCCCACAGGCTGCAGGCAGATCCACAGCAATCTCTGAGCAGCACCTGGGGAGAGACTCTGGGGCTCCTGCTTGACAGTTGGACCTCTCGCTCTGAGAACGGAGGAAGCAGGAAATGCGGGGAGAAGGTTTCAAAGGACCAGGGGAAGCAGGCCTCGGACCTGCCTGGCAGTTGGAGAAAGATGGTGGCTGCTTCAGCAAAAGGGTGCAGTCAAAGGGGGGGGTTGACACTCCACTTTCAAGGAGGAACACCAGCACAGGGGCAAAGATGGGTGGAGGGAGGAAACACAGTTGGTCCTACAGCAAAATACCTCCCCCCACTCTCCTTGGAAGGTGCATTGCTCCCCTCTGGCACAAAAGAAACTGATGCACTTGTTTATCAGCACTGATGCCTCACTCCACACTTTTGCATGGACACTCAGCCAAAGCAACTGGCCAGAAGAGGAAAGAGCACAGAATGATCCTCAAAGCAGCCCCAAGTGCAGCCAGACTAGACCCTTCTGGAGCAAACTGCGCACAGCTCCACACCCAACAGCCGAGCCCAACTCTGGAGATGCAGGTATCAGCCCACACTGCAGGGTGGTCCCTGTCACTCCCCCAAGCCAGAAAACGGCTTCATGGGACATGTTGGCTGCTGTGTTGCCCATGCGCTGGGAGTGCCCCAGTAACCCAGGGCCAAGCTGTTGAGCCCCACCTTAGCTGGTGCAGGTGAAACCACTTGGTGTCTCTTTTGTGCCTTTTTAAAATTGTGAGTCCTCTGGGACAGAAAACCAGATTAGCATTTGAGGGACCCTGAGCAAAGGCTGCTGAGGAAACGCCACAGTCAGGGAATCAGAGGGCAGCCTTACTCCTTTGCAGCCAGCTCCTGCCGCTGGTTGGCAGCCTGTGGGAGGGAGGACAGTGCCCTTGGCGGAGGAAGTTGCCTTTTAGTCTGCCACCCTGTACGTCCCTACCCCGGAGTAAGACCCATTGAACACCATGGGACTTACTTCTGAGTAGACCTGCTCAGTGCAGCAACTTCTTGCACTTCAACTCTGTCGCTTTGAAAAGACACAGGCTGATGGGGGGGGCGTAATGAGGCTTCAGAAGGAAGTTCCGTTTTGGCACCGCGCACTCCCCCCCCCCCCCATAGGCTGCCTGATGACCTGCGGCTCTGCAAAGCAGGGTCAGCCAGCCAGCAGGTGGGTGGCAGGGCAGCCCAGCGCTGCCGCCACTCCCCTTCCCCACTGGTGCCACAGCTTGGGGGGTCGCACACGCCGGCCCCCCCCCTTGGATCCGCCCCTGGCACCAGAGCGCCTCCCCAACAGGCGGGGGAGGGCTGCAGGTTCGGCCCTTCTCCCGCGGAGACCCCTCTGCGCCCGCCCGCCAGCCCCGCCCGGGGCTCAAGGTCTGCTCCTCACTCACCGGGGCAGGCCCCCTGCAGCAGGAGCAGCGCCCCCAGCAGCCAGCCCGGCCCCCGCAGGCGCCCCATCCTCAGCGCCTCCGCCTGCAGTCAGCGCCGCGCAACAAGGAACTGCGGGCGAGGGGGGAAGATTCGACCAATAGGGAGCTCGGCCGGGGCTGTTGCTGGACGGACTGCGCGCCGGCAGGTGGGGCGCGGCTGGGAAAGCGAAAGTACCCACGCCCGGGAGCGGGGGCGTGCGGAGCTGAGCGGAGCGCGTTCCACGGCCCAAGAGGGGGCACGAGCGCCAGGGAGCCTGGGCCTGGCACGGGAAGGGGCTCAGAGCCGGAGGGCTCCTCTTCCCAGGGACGTGCGGTGGGTGGATGGGGAGGCAGAGCTCCCCACCGAAGTCCTTCGGGAAGCGCTCCAGCATCAAGCGCGCACCCCACGCGCTGGAGCGCTTCCCGCACCGGCGGCTGCGCTTTTGGAAGGACTCCGGAGGGGAGGCTCTGCCTCGCCCGCCTCCCCGCCCAAGTCCCTGCTGTTCCCTGGGAGCCTCTCGGGCTGAGCTGTGCGCCTCGCACGGGCTCAGGCGTCATCGCGGGAGGTGGAGGTTGTAGCCCAGCAGAGTTCACCCTGCAGCCTTTTGCTTTCCGAAGGGAAAACCCTCCGTAGGGCCGGCAGAGCGGCCAGCCTCTCCGGGAACCGGAGGTGGGGCCCCGCAGTCAAGCCAGGAGAGGTGAAAGAAACCCGGAAACATCCCAACTGAGGACGCGGGACCCCCAAGACAGGCACCCACACGTTCATTTTCCACTGTAGTTAGCACAGCCTGTCTGGAAAGGTGCAGATACGATGGCCTGGTGTAGAAAGTAGTTCACGTTTCACCTGGAAAGATCCTCAGCAAGACGACATCTTGGCCCCTTCCGCAGGGTAAGAGCTCCACAGCTCCACCTCTCAGTTCTTACACTTTCCGGGCCATCACTGTCAAGGCCCTGCTGCTTGCAAAAGCTCTCCTCTGACTGATTACTTACAAAATGGACATTCCCACCTTCCTGAGGAAGATTCAAAGTGACTCACTATGAAAAAGTTACAGGCAAAATAAAATAGAACATAAGAAGAGCCCCAAGATCTGAATCAGGCCAAAGGCTAATCGAGTCCAGCTTCCTGCATCTCAGCCAACCAGATGCCTCAGGGAGCCCACAAGCTAACAAGAGACCCCCATCCTGCTGCCACTCCCTCGCACCTGGCATTCAGAGACAGGCTACCTCTAGAACCTGGAGGTTGCATGTAGTCATCAAGGCTGCAATCCTATCCACACTTACCTGGGATTAAGCACTATTGACTATAATGGGACTTACTTCTGAGTAGATATGCCTAGGATTGGGCTCCAAGGCTTGTAACCTGTGATTGACTCCCCCGCCCCATAAATCTGTCCAATCCACTTTTAAAGGCATCTAGTCCAGATGCCATCACAAGATCTTGTAGCAAGGAGTTCCACTGATCAATTGCAAATTAATGGTTAATTTTTCCTTCTCAGCCACAGACTAGCATTTCTCCAGTCACTCCTGAAGGCCAGGAAGGCTCTGAGACAAGGATCTGCATCAACTGAACTTATTAGCTCAAATAAAGTGGGGACATTCAGCATTTGTTGTGCCCTTTTTCCTCCTCAGCCTTTCCCATCTTCTCCTTTCCTGTCAACAGTGCAAGTCCCTCCTATCTTCTACAAGTTTCTGCCCCCAAGAAAGCCTCTTGCTCTCTTTCTCCATGACTCTTCTTTCTTCATCCCCTTTTTTCTCACTTCCATGTTTTCATCCCTCTTTCCCTCCTGCCACTTTTGCTTTCCCCTGTCCATCCCTCATGCCTCTGCTTTTCAGCTGTTTACTTGCTCTGCTATGGAGAAAATATTTCTTTACTCAGCATGTGGTTGGTCTGCGGAACTCCTTGCCTGGCCTGGATGCCTTTAAAAGGGGATTGGACAAGTTTCCGGAGGAAAAATCCATTACGGGGTACAAGCCATGATGTGCATGTGCAACCTCCTGATTTTAGAAATGGGCTATGTCAGAATGCCAGATGCAAGGGAGGGCACCAGGATGAGGTCTCTTGCTATCTGGTGTGCTCCCTGGGGCATTTGGTGGGCCACTGTGAGATACAGGAAGCTGAACTAGATGGGCCTATGGCCTGATCCAGTGGGGCTGTTCTTACGGGAGCTTCACTGTGCACGCAAGCGGCCTCTCCCCCTTGGAGCCATTCCGGGCGGGGGAGCAAAAGGTGCTCAGGCACCAGCTGCTCAGTGGAAAGGTGCAGAGAAACATACACAGGGCAGAGATTGTTGTGTTGCCATGAACCAGTCCTTGTCCTCAACATCTTTCCAGCCACAGGCTGCACCCCTTCGTCCCAGAGCCCGTTGGCCCTGCTCCTTTACACATTAAGAACATAAGAACAGCCCCACTGGATCAGGCCAAGGCCCATCTAGTCCAGCTTCCTGTATCTCACAGTGGCCCACCAAATGCCCCAGGGAACACATGGCAGTAGTCTAATTGCAGTGTGGAGAACTGTGGCCCCACCGTCCTTGCCCAAGGGGGTGGCAGCTGGTCACCAGCCATACAGCCACCTGGTGACTAGTGACTGCAATAGACTAGAAGCATCCCCAAACTGCAAACATCCAGAATAGCCTGCGAGCCAGCATGGTGCAGCGGTTCTGGTGCTGGACTGACCTAGGAGATCCAGGTTCAAATCCCCCCTCAGCCGTGAAGCTTCCTGGGTGACCTTGGGCCAGTCACCATCTCTCTGCCTCACCTACCTCACAGGGTTGTTGTGAGGACAAAAGGAGGGGGGTTCAGGTTAGGAGCCACTAACCTGACCTCCTTCATAGCCCCCCTGACACTCCCTACGCTCAGCAGCTCTAGGCTCCTGTTGCCCTTTGTCATTGCGCCCCTCCTTCCACATCCCTCTCTCCTGTGCCAACAACTCCCCCAGTGGCTCATCTTGCAGGAGGGAAGGGCTGCAGCCAGCAATAGGCTTCCCCAGTTCTCGCCCCTGTAGCAGGATCATTTTCCTCTCTCGAGCCGCTCCAGACAGGAAAAGCCAGTCATAGGAAGCTTTATTGGTGATGTCATGTTAGGACAGTAGCACTTTAGGGCTGGTGCGCACCTCTCACACACTCAAGCTCTCACCCTCCCACCCTTAAAGTCTGCAGCTCAGTCTGGATGCAGAAAGAAACACACAGAGAAAGAAGCAGCAGCCGGAGAATGCCTCTTCCCCACCCCTGGAGCCTCCGGGTTCCATGTTTTCTAACCTTGGGCAGAGAAGAGGGCCATTTAGTTTTCTGTGGGCCAGGAAGCCCTGGTGAACGTGTCCCTCAGTCCCCGTCCCCCTCCCTACTCTCAGCTCCTGTCTCCCGGGCTAGGCACACCTTGACCTAGAATTTCCCACTACCCATTCAGCTCTGGGTGGTATCAAGACAGGCGCCAGCACCTCTTTATTACCAGTCCAGCTGGGAGCTGCATTTCTGCTCTACTTCTCCCTCTGGCCCTTGGTGTTGTAAGAACTGTCTGCTCTCTTTCCAAGTTTGTCACTGCCATGTGCAGTGACATAGCTAGAAGGGGTGCAAAGCACTAAGTTTTGCAGGCGCCTGAATGTAAGCAGCCCCTCCCCCTTGGAGCCATTCTAGGTGGTGGGAGCCACACAGAGGAATTTAGCTCTGTGTTGCTGCCTGGAATGGCTCCAAAGAGGAGGGGGAGAGGCTGTTCAGGCGCCTGCAAAACTCAAAGCTTTGTGAGTCAGCAGACAGGGGCAAGAGTCCTCAGGCTTGATGAACCTCTGCAGCCTCTTCCAGATTCCCAAGTCTTGCTCAAAGGGAAGACACCTCTCCTCTTGAGCTGACTTGCAGGGTTTGCAACCCCACCCATTTCAACAGGGAGCCTTTGGTCACCTCCACCCTCAGCTTGTCTTCATTGAACAGAGGATTCAGCAGTTCCTGGTGTTGGGGGGGGGGCAGCTCTGCAGTAAATGCCCCTGAGCCCACCTCCACCATAGGCCCTGAAAGTGATTGCTCAACTCAGGTGCCCGGGAGGCTGTGCTATATGCACTTTCTGTTCAACATCCTCCCCCACTTCCCTCTTCCCTGTTGTCCTCTGTCAGCCTGCAAGTTCCCTTGCATATCCATAAGGGCTTCTCCTGTTCCATCAAGAGACTCCTTGTCATCCCTGATAAGCTGAAGGGAGGCTGGATGCACCCCCCAAGGCAGGGCTGGATTAAAGTAGTGGCAAAAGCAGCATTTGCTACTGGCCCCACATTTTCAAGGGCCCCACACCAGCTTCCCAGCTGCACTGAAGGCCTGTCATGCAAACAGGCAGCGAGGTGTGCAGATGCAGTCCAGCTGGTCACTCTTTGCTTTCCCACCAGCACCCAGTTCTTTCCCCATCCTTTTCTCTTGCTGAGAACTTCATGTGGAGCTGCTCTGATGACTCATAAGAACATAAGACTCTTGGAGCTCTGTTGAGTCAGTGGTTGCTTCACTGGACACTGCTTGGACTTTTGCTTGGGTATCAGCTTACAGGATAGTGGGGATGCTGTGGATGCCATTTATCTTGACTTCAGTAAAGCATCTGACAGGGTTCCACATGACATCCTAACCAGCAAGTTGGTCAAATATGGGCTGGATGCTACAATCATTAAGTAGATTCACACAGGGCCTCTGAGAGGAATTTTATCAGGGGGTACAAAGTTTTTTTTATGGGGTGGGGGGTTTGCTCCGAGGTCCTGGAAGGAAAGAAAGCCCCTTCCCCGCCTGATCTACCTCTCCTTGAGCGGGACAGTGGGACGAAGGGCAGAGGAGCCCCAAAGCAGCACAGATGCCCCCTTCCCAAGCAAGGCTCCTGCCTCCCCCCCGCAACGTGATGGGGGTTGCCCGAGGGTCCTGCAGGGGAAAGATCACCACTCGGGCGCCCCTTCGTAGAGGGGAGGGGAGAAGACAGGCTCCTATTGGGGGATCGGGTCTCCTCCCCCAGACACGCCCCCGCCTCCTCAAGTCTTCGCGGGCTTCTCCAGCCCTCCCCTGGCCACACCCGGGCGGTGCCCGCGTGCAGGTGCGTGGAAGGGGAAGGTGGGACGGGGCGGCCGTCCTGGGTCCGTCTTTGCCGGGAGCCGGAGCGGTGTGTGCGGCGGGTGGGGAGGCAGGTGAGGCTCTGCCTCCCCACCGGAGTTCTTGCGCGCGGGTTGAGAGTGCTTGCGCGCCTCGCACGGCAGCGGCGGCGCTGTTGGAAGGACTGGCAGGGAGGCAGAGCCTCCTCCTGCCTCACCTGCCTCTCCACCCGCGGCATGTCCCTGGTGTGGGGGGGCCCCGCTCACCCCGTGGGCGGCAGGAGGCTTAACCATTGCGTGGCTGCCTCGCTTTCCTCGCAAAGCCTGTGCCTCTCGGGTGGGGGGAGCGGATCGAAGGGTCCAAAGAGCGAACCGGAGCCGGCTTCGGGGGGGGGGGCAGGTCCTGCTACTCTCCCAGCCACGTGCGGGACCAGCATCGCCTCTTTGTCCTCTGGGCCATGAAGGGTTCTTGGTCTCTCCCTTTCAGTCGGTGCGGTGGCGTAGCTAGAGGGGGCGAAGCATCCAGTCTGGCAGGGAGCGGGCAAGTTGCCTCTCCCTTCTGCTCCCCCCGCCAGGAATGGCTCCGAAGGGAGGGGCCGCTTGCCCGCTCCCTGCCAGACTGGGTGCTCTGCCCCCCTCCAGCTATGCCACCGAGTCAGTGACCTTTAATTCTTCCCCCAATTCTCGTCTTAAGATTCCAACTTGTGTTTCAGACAAAGTTGGAGCTGGTGGGAGTGGCTGCTCTTTTCCTGGAGGCAGAGACAGTCCTGGACAGCAGAGAGACGCCGCTGATCCAGTGGACTGGACAGGAAGGTGACCGAGGTGCCACTTTGCTGGGTGAGGCGGGGGGGGGGAGTTAGTATTTCCACTTGGTCTCCATTTTGAGGACACCCAGAATCCTTAGCCTTCTTTTCTGTACCCCGAGTCATTTTGGAGAAACGCTCGGCTTGACCTTTCCGTCAATCAGAAGTGGTTTTTCCTGTCCTGTGTTGCTTGTGACCATAATTCCCAATGCTTCTTCGATTGCATTAAGCCTTAAATGGTACTCTCAATAATACAGTCAAACCAGCCCAAAGCCGGCACGGAGACCAAATGATTTCCAGCAGCTCATATGCAATAATACTTAGCATCTTCCCACCCTCTTTGCCTCCCTCTCAGGTGGTGGAATGGCACCTGTGCGACCTGGAGCTTCTTCTCTTCCTGCTGGAGTGGGAACAGCTTCTGGGCAGCCTGACCAGGTAGGGGAAGAGTCACAGGGGAGACAGGTGGGGCCCAAACTGGGGTCCGAATTGAAAATGTCCTGGCGTCTCCTTTTTCTCTACTGACATCTGCCCACCTAGGTAGTGTTGATATTATATTGTAAGGATAATTTTTATACTGCTTTTCAACAGAGTAGTTCACAAAGCGGTTTACGTAGAAATTAATCAATAAAGGGATCTCTGTCCCCAAAGGGCTCACACTAAAAAAAAAATATACAGAAGGGACACCAGCAACAGCCACTGGAAAAGACACCATGCTGGGGTGAAGAGGGACAGTTGTTCTCCCTCTGCTAAACATGTGAGGAGCACCACTGGCTTAGCCAATCCAATTCATGCTGCCTTCCAGAATTCCTTGCCCAATGTGGAGGTATCAGGTCTTCCAGGAGAGGCAGCAGTTGCCTTGTAGGATTCCCAGGTAGCTGCCTGATGCCAGGGCTGGAAGGCAGCATGAATTGAACTGGCGAAGCCAGTGACTGCCTGCAAGGGTGGCTGCCTGTCTTCGCCTGGTCTGCAGAAGCCCTGCTTGCTTGCAATCCACAGGCCTCAACTTCTCCAGCTGCCAGGGCAAGTGACTAATATGAAGGGCCTAAGCTACATAATGTGCTTTGGGGGTATGACTACACTTTGGGCAGTCTGACCTGGACACTACTGTAGGTGCAGAGGGACTTGCCTTGCACTTGGCTCCCTTGCCTGGCAGTGTCTGTCCCTGCTGTCAGGCTCAGTTTCTAGGGCAACTGCCTGTAGCAATGAACTGTCGAACATAAGAACAGCCCCACTGGATCAGGCCATAGGCCCATCCAGTCCAGCTTCCTGTATCTCACAGCGGCCCACCAAATGCCCCAGGGAGCACACCAGATGACAAGAGACCTGCATCCTGGTGTCCTCCCTTGCATCTGGCATTCTGACATAGCCCCACCTCCAAAATCAGGAGGTTGCACATACACATCTGCTGGCAGAGGAAGAGGGACTGACAGTATGTTACTATGGACAGTTGTCCTAGAAACAGAGCTGCAGAACCCTGAAGAGTTTTTCAGTGATTTCCAGCTGCTGTGCTCCAAACTCCGGCCGCACACTGGTTGAGAATTGCTGCGGTAGAGGCCCCTTTGAATAGTATTTGCTGTGGAGCAGAAGAACCATTTAGTGACCAATGAGGGAAAAATATTTCCTCCTCCTTTCAGAGTTGGGTGTCCTTTGAGGATGTGGCTGTGCATTTCACAGCGGAGGAATGGGCTCTGCTGGATCCAGACCAAAAGGCTCTGCACAGGGAAGTCATGGAGGAGAACTGGAGGCTCGTGGCCTCGCTAGGTAAGCCTTTCTCTTTCTCTTCATTGCCAGTATTTGTTTTAAAATACTAAAACTAATAACTTTAACTCTCCTTTATTAAATAATAAAAAGTATTTCATGTTTTTTTGCTCACTACGCATAAATCTCACACCCTCTTCTTCTGAACTGGCAGGAGTCTATTTATAGCCTGATAAGTTGGCAACCGTCAGTTTTGAAAGACTATGGTAGCACGCTCTGAATGGTGGTTCTGGCACAGCGTCTAGTGTGGCTGAAAAGGCCAATCCGGGAGTGACAGTCCCTTCCACACCGGGAGCAAGTGCAGTCTGTCCCTGGTCTGTCTCCCTGGCTATGGGCCTTCCTTCTTTGCCTCTTTGCCTCAGACTGCTGGCAAAGTGTCTCTTCAAACTGGGAAAGGCCATGCTGCACAGCCTGCCTCCAAGCGGGCCGCTCAGAGGCCAGGGTTTCCCACTTGTTGAGGTCCATCCCTAAGGCCTTCAGATCCCTCTTGCAGATGTCCTTGTATCGCAGCTGTGGTCTACCTGTAGGGCGCTTTCCTTGCACGAGTTCTCCATAGAGGAGATCCTTTGGGGTCTGGCCATCATCCATTCTCGCCTAACCTTATGGAATTTAACCAAATTAATGGTTGAAATACTGTATGTATTAATGGATACAAATGTATTAATGGATATAAAATACTCTAATGGCAAGATGGGATAAACAAAAGAACAAGTTAAAAGTCATCAAAACAGACTGAAACACAAATTCATCTATATACAAACTGGAGCCATCCTACAATTTCAGAGCCCTGCAGATTATCCTTGTCTTATGGACTAATCCTATCAGGACTTTACAACAGCACATCCTGCGACACACTGTTGTAAAGGCCACAATGGCAGCAAAATTGTATGCCACGGCCAGGCGCTTTGGAGCTGCTGACGCAAATGGTCAACAGCTCTGTGTGCCGGCCACTGATGGAGCCAGACCAGGTAAAGGGGAGGAGGAGGGGGGTCATGGAAAGTTCAGGGAAGATTCAGGGCAGGGGGCAGTTTGAGGGTGGGAAGGGTGAATCCTGGTGGCAGTGGTGTGTCAAATCTCTGCCTGCTATTTAGTTGGCAAGAGCAAAGGGGGTATGTCAAGAAGAGCAAAAGGGGTGTTCCAGGGACAAAACGGGTGACAGCACAGATACCCACCCCTGCCTGCCCCTGATATGCTTGCCAACCCACCCATGCGCCACCTTCAACTGTTTCATAGCAGCAGAAACCATTTCCACGGACATAAATGGCACCAGTCCAAACCCTAATATGGATTGAGCCATTATTCTTTTGAAGCCGTAATGGGTTTTGGACCAGGATACTTCACACAGTGCCAGAACCCGCTTAAGTCTCCCAGTGTTTCAGATAAACATTGGTGGGCCTGCTGTTTGCTGACTTTGATGGAAGACTACAAGATTGAAAAAAGAATAATAATAATAACATGTATATGTATTGTAGATGAACTTTGCAGACTTACAAAGTGCACAATAGTGAAGCATGACTCCTGCATGCCCAATACTAGAATGGAAGGACAGACATGTCCCTTTGAGAAGTCCAAGACAGTAGCATAGCTGGGGGGTCACAGCACTAAGTGTTGCATAGCGCCTGAACAGGTATGTGTCTTGTATGTGTATTTTTTATTTATTCTTCCTTTATTGCAGGGGTGCCCAAACCCTGGCCCTGGGGCTTCTCAATGCAGCCCTCAGGGAGCCCCCAGTCTCCAATGAGTCTCTGGCCCTCTGGAGATTTGTTGGAGCCCACACTGGCCCGTTGCATCTGCTCTCAGCATGACGGCGACTGTTTGACCTCTCTCGTGAGCTGTGGGACGAGGGCTTCCTCCACTGCTTGTTGTTTCACTCTGTGATGCAGCAGCTGCAGCAAAGGAAAGGCCAGTCTTGCTTTGTGCAAGGCCTTTTACAGGCCTTGAGCTATTTCAAGAATTTCATTCATCTTTAATATAGTCATTTATGTAAACATATGTAAATTTATTCAAATTTTAAATGTAAATTGTTTAATTTTCCCCCCGGCCCCCAACACAGTGTCAGAGAGATGATGTGGCCCTCCTGCCAAAAACTTTGGACACCCCTGCTTTATTGGAACACTTAACTGGGGTTCTTTAGAGATTCATTTTCTAATTATCTTTTACTGATTTTCTGTCTCCATTCTTCCAGCGGAAAGGTGGGAAACTGAGAATGAAGGACAAGGATGCAGAGAGTCCTTGGAAAGAGTTGGATCTCAGGAGGGAGGACAGCAGGGATGGAAAACTGAAGCACCCCTGAAGAGGGGGACTGAAATGTCTGCTTCTCATCATGGTGATCATGAAATCAGAATCCAAGAAAAGGAAATCAAAAGCAAGGAGAGGAGTCAGTGCCCCGTGGATGGGGAAAGCTTCAGCGAGAAATCCAGCCTTAACACTCATTGGAAAATCCACAAACCGTATGAATGTTTGCAGTGTGGAAAAAGTTTTCATATGAAGAAATACCTTGTATTACATTATCGAATTCACATAAGGGAGAAACCATATAAATGCTTGAAGTGTGGGAAGAGCTTCCGTAAGAGGACACACCTCACATCACACCATCTGATTCACACAGGGGAGAAACCGTATAAATGCTTGAAGTGTGGAAAGAGCTTCCGTAAGAGAACACACCTCACATCACACCAGCGAACCCACACAGGGGAGAAACCCTATAAATGCCTGGAGTGTGGAAAGAGCTTCCGTTGGAAAGCAACGCTCGCCTCACACCAGCAAACTCACACAGGAGAGAAACCGTATAAGTGCCTGGAGTGTGGAAAGAGTTTCAGTCAGCGCAATTCCCTCAATGAGCACAAGCAAATTCACACAGAAGAGAAATCACACAAGTGCTTGGACTGTGGAAAGAGCTTTAGTCGGCCTTCACGCCTGTCTTCACATCGTCGAGTTCACACAGGGGAGAAACCGTATCACTGCTTGGAGTGTGGCAAGAGCTTCACCAGGTGCGACTCCCTCACTTCTCATCAAAAAAGCCACACAGAGGAGAAACCATATAAATGCCTGGAGTGCGGAAAGAGCTTCAGTACAAACCATGGCCTGATTTTGCACCAAAGAACCCACTCAAGGGAGAAACGCTATCAGTGCTTGGAGTGTGGAAAGAGTTTTGCTAGATGCAACTTGCTTGCTTTTCATCAAAGAATCCACACAGAGGAGAAACCGTATAAATGCCTGGAGTGTGGAGAGAGCTTCGGTGTGGACACACAACTCACTTCACACCAGCGAACTCACAGAGGGGAGAAACTCTATAAATGCCTGGAGTGTGGGCAGAGATGTAATGGGCGTGCTTCCCTCACTACTCATCAACAAACCCACACAGAAGAGCAATGCCATAAATCTTTGGAGTCTGGAACATGCTCCAGTAAGGCCCAATGCCCGACTAAACGTAAACGAATTCATACAGAGGAGAAATTATATAAGTGCTCAGAGTGTGGAAAGAGCTTCAGATGGCGTCACTCTTTCACTTTACATCAAAGAACCCATACAGGGGAGAAACCCTATAAATGTCTGGAGTGCGGAAAGAGCTTCAAAGCAAACTCAGCCCTGACTTCGCATCGAAGAACCCACACAGGGGAGAAGCCCTATAAATGTCTGGAGTGTGGAAAGAGCTTCAGTAGGTGTTACTCTCTCCATACTCATCAACAAATTCATACAGAAGAGAAATCCTATAAATGCTTGGAGTGCGGGAAGAGCTTCAGCCGGCGGACACGCCTCACATTACATTTTGGGATGCACACAGGGGAGAAACCATATAAATGCTTGCAGTGTGGAAAGAGTTACATTAGGTGTGACTCCCTCCGTTTACATCAAAGGAAACACACAGGAAAAACCATGTAAGTGTGTGGGGAGAGCTTCTGTAATGTCAGACACTTTACTTCACATCAGCAAACTCACAAAGCTCCATATGGAGCTGTGGAACAGGGGAACACAGAAGAGCTTCAGTCAGAAAGACCTTTATCTGTCTTCAGTCAGAAAGACCTGCAAACAGAGACAAAGTAAGTGTGATTACCTCATTACTCATCTACTAACTCATATAGGGGATATATAAATATAAATTCTTAAAATGTAGGCAAAGCTTCAATGAGTGCATATAGGGAGAAGCCATGGAGTATGGAAAGAGATTCAGGGACATCAGTTCTATTTGTGCCATCTCAGAAGTAGGTCCCTTTGATTTGAATGAATGTGTATAGGAGTGTTGCTCATGTCTCTACATGAGCCTCACACCTCTGAGCTAAGCTCAGCTCTGCACAGCAGAGAGCTTGACAACTCTCAGAGAGCTTGACAATGATGCCCTGCAGCTGAGGGTTCATTCACTGGCATGGATCCCTTAGGAAAGGCTGGTCACAACACTGGCTTGTATCCAAAGACAATGAATCCTGACAGCATCTTTCAAATTGAGAAAACAACTCAGTTCTCTTGGCTGGAATGCACAGCCTTTAATCCCCATTTGGCCCCACCGTCCAGCTGCATCAGAGATTCAAGGAGATTCTCAGTTCACAGACTCAGTGGAATTGCTGCTTCACATGCATCGCTGGGTGTTTTTTTGGGTTTATTTGATTAGAACAGAGTCCCATGCTGGATGACCTGCTGTCATGATGACCACTTTGACCACTAGTCTCAAGGCAATTAAGAATTTGTTTTTCAACAAATTACAGGCTTCAAGATAACCAATGGCTGCAGCACTCAAAATGTGCTTTGGCCACATTTGGTTATCCTATAATTCTGGCAAGGTGTAATTCAGCTCTGGACTTCATCTTGGACACTGGCCCAAAAATGACCACACAGCGGCTGATTCTGGCCTATAAACTTCCTGAAATGGTGTTCATGCCCTGTCCGCAGACCAGAGACATGCGGTGGGTGGGGAGACAGGTGAGGCAGAGTCTCCCCACTCGAGTCCTTAAAAAGTGCCACTGCCATGGGAGGTGCGCAAGCATTCTCAACTCATGCGCTTTACATGTGAGTTGAGAGTGCTTGTGTGCCTCCTGCAACGGTGCTTTTCAAAGGACTCCAGTGGGGAGGCTCTGCCTCACCTGCCTCCCCATCCGCCACACATCCCTGCTGCAGACTGGAGCTGAAGAACTTCAAACATCACAAAATGACATATTGTGACCCAGCAGCATTAAGTATGGGTTTTTTTCCTTTATTGCCTGACCTGATTGGCTTCTGTCTATTTTGCCAACGCTAGTTTTCCAGTTTAGAATGAAGACTCAGTTTCAAGGGTCCCATGAAAACTGTTGATAAGGTTACAGGGTTTATGTTACGGATGCAGGTTGGCCACTTCTCTGTTGGGAAGTTGCCTGGTGGTTCTGAATTGGGAAGGAAGAGTCAGTGGTGGAGTGGTCTATAGACTTCTCCTTGATTGTGGGAGGCAAACAATGCTTAGAAGAAGAGCCCTCTGGGCTAAGAGAAGGGACTGGGGGCAAGTGGGGGGGGGGGGAAACTGCAGCCTGGTGACTTCTTAATAAAAATAATTCTCCCAGCCTCGCATCCTGCCCTGATAATCTGTTGTGTGAGGCGACAGCATCATGGACTGTGCAGGCCTGATCAGAGGTTGCGCTACATGACCCCTTGGTGCGTTCCAGCAAGGTAGCTCTTAGCTATGGCAATCAGAAATACAGCTTCTGTTTACAGAGGCAGTATACCTCTCCTATTAGAAGCTGGGGAGAAAGCTTCTGATTTCATTCTGTAGTGCTGACATGCTTTTAATGTATTATCACCCCCCCACACATACACACCCCATGTATGAGTAGCTCTTTTTCACAGGCATCAGAGGCATTCACCAAATGCCCTCCAGCTGTGGCAGAACAGGATGCCCAACCAGGATAATGGCCTCACCAGTAAAGTAGCTACAGGGAGTGGTGGCAAGTAATGTAGATGCCGCAGTGGGCCACATAAGCAGTCCCTCCCACTTGCTCTTGGAGCCATTCTGGGCATTGACAGCAACACTGTGTTGCCCAGAATGGCTCCAACAGCAAGAGGGCAGCTTATGTGATGCATTGCGGCACCTGCAGTACTTAGCTACGCTACTGGGCCCCATGCGCATCTGGGATTTGCAACCGCAGTCATTTTTGCATTGCCTGCCAGTTTGCCCAAAGATCATTTTCCTCATTGCCTCCCCCCCAGCTAGACTCCAGTGGAACTGACATTGCTTCCTGTCTTGCCCTTTTTGGCTGCTGTTATTCTGGGTTCTGTTATGTTGTTCTGCTTTAGAATGATGATTGCTGTTATGTTTGGTTTGCTTTAAGTTGTTTCAATTCTTTTCTGTAGCTGCCTTCAGTGCCTTCCTCATAGAAGGGACATTATCAAATACTGTATAAATCTTTGAATAAAAAAATAAAAATTGTAGGAAGCCTTGTCAGTGTCACCAATTCTGGGCTAGTTACTTTGAAGGGCAGCCCTGCCCAGAATGCAGTTTACTTGGCCTCTTTCTCCAAGGGAGACTTTACTCCCTTTTTCAATTCCTCTCTAGGGAAAGGCTATGGGCAATTTCCCCTTCTCCAGATGGCAAAACAGAAAGACAAAAAGGCAAGAGCCAGGCACATGGTTCTGATTCGATCATTGATGTGAGCTGGGAAGATGCTTTTGTGTCCGGTCCAGTCCAGGGTTACCTTTAAATCCAGTTCTGGTTGCCACATCTCAAAAAGGATATAGTGGAAATGAAAAAGGTGCAAAAGAGAGCGACTAAGATGATTACTTCCCTGGGGGCTGGGGATAAGAATAGGCCCTCAGTTTGGCTGTACTTGTCATAAGAGGCGACTAAACAGCCACCGGGTAGATGGGACTCGTTAGCTTGGGAAAGCAGCTCATCTGAGAGAAGGAAAACTCTGATCCCAAACCTCCACTGCCTTGTGGCTACATCCAGTTATGGAAAAGGCTTCAGGAGTCAACCTTGAGGCAAAATCCGGAGCCGGAGACCCTGAGGCAGTTCATGGCTGAACACAGTCATGTTCTGGCAACTCCTGTGACGCCGCTGGAACCAACCGTATTGGCCTCTGCCTTTCCATTGGACCATTTCAGCAACGTGGAGAGGGGGGATTTGCTGCATGGGTAACAGCCTATCCTCCATACCTACTTTACCCAGGCTTCGCGCACTGGAGAGGACACTCTGTTCCAGAACCACCATTCAGAGCGTGACACCATAGTCTTCCGAGACTGAAGGATGCCAACAAGAAAGATGATTACTGGGCTGGGGCACCTTCCTTATGAGGAAAGGCTACAGCGTTTGGGGCCCTTCAGTCCAGAAAAGAGGCACCTGGGGGGGGGGGGGGGCTTGACTGAGTCATACAAAATTATGCAGGGGATGGACAGAGCAGATAGAGAGATACTCTTTTCCCTCTCACACAACACCAGAGCCAGGGGACACCCACTAAAACTGAGTGTTGGGAGAGGTAGAACAGACAAAAGAAAATATTTCTTTAATCAACATGTAATTAGATGCATGTGGAACTCCTTGCCACAGGAAGTAGTGATGGCATCTTGCCTAGGTGCCTTTAAGAGGGGAGTAGACAAATTTCTGGAGGAAAAGTTCATCATGGGTTACAAGTCATGGAAGGTATGTGCAAGCTCCTGGTTTTAGAGGTAGGCTGCCTCAGATTGCCAGATGCAGGCAAGGGCACAGGTTGTGTCTTGTCTTGTGTGCTCCTGAAGCATTTGGTGGGCCACTGTGAGATACAGGAAGCTGGACTCGAAGGGCCTTTGGTCTGATCCAGTGGGGCACTTCATGTTCTTAAATCACTTGGACCAATTGCTCCCAACGCTTAAGGCCCCTTCCCCCATGCCAGGGTAATCTTCCCTAGTCTTGCATGCAATTTTGTCTTAAAATGTGCTTTTTCCAATTGGTCCTCACAGCTCCTTTCCAGGCCAGCCCTTTCCAGTCCTGTCTTGACACTGGGTGCCCTACTGGGATGTGTGTGATGGTGAGCCCCAGACCACACTCTGTCTTGGGCCACTGGCTGAGTGTCTGAGGGAGCTGCTCTGCAGAGGATGCGTTTGGGTGGCGGTGGCCCTTCTGAACTTGGAGGAGCTCTGGCTGGGGTCTCATCCAGCACAGCCAGATCCAATGGAGGGCAGGTGCCTCTACCTTGAACCTTTGCATAGAAGAGGGGATTTGGGCAGGTGCTGCTGCTTAAGCCCTTCCATGCGGAGCTGCACCTGCCCAAATTCCCCCTTCAGGGTAGAGGCACCTGCCCACCACTGGATCTGGCCACCCCTTCCTGGGAAAAGCAGGAACAGGGCAAAGCTCAGGGCTGGCCCCCCAGTTGCAGCACCCAGAGGAGCCCTACAAAAAAGTGGGTGGTTGACCTGCTGCTGGTACAGAAGGGGGGGGGAATGGCCCCCTTGCAGTGGGGGCTGGGAGATAAAGCGTGCCTGATCTCTCCTCCTGCGGGGCTGGGAGGTGGGGGGTCCCTGCCCTCCTTGCTTTCCAGGGTGAAAGGGGGCTCTGCTCCCAGGAGGTCCCCCGCCCCCCAGGGCTGCCCCCAGCTTCCAGGCGGCTGCAAAAGCGCCTCCTCCCTCTTGCGGGGCGGAGACAGAGGACCGATCGGGGCACGTGGGAAGGGCCGACTCGCTTCCTGCAACCCCGGGCTGGCTTCCTCCGCCTCGGCCTTGCGGGCTCCTCCGACGGGTCCGGAGCTGCGGAGCTCTCCTGCGCCGGTAGCGGGCTGCGTCTCGTCCCGGGTGGGTGCGCGCCTCGCTCCCCTGCACGGCCGCAGCCCGGGCCCCAGCGCTGCGTGTCGGGGCGCCTCCGCGCCTCCCCCTGCGCGCACCGAGCAGGGCGCCCCCCTCCCCGCCCCGGGAGACCCCGCAGCGCCCCTCCCTCTTTCCAGACTCCTGCAGAGCCATGCCCTCCTCTCCAGCCCCCAGGCGTCCTTTGCCGCGGGGCTGCCTGGGCTCCCACCCGACCTGCCGCCCCCCCAGGAGGCCCTGCGCCCCCTGCATAGCCACGGCGCCCCCACAGGAGGGGTTAACCCCGCACGGCCACGGCACCCCCACTGCCGCCCCCCCCAGGAGGGCTTAAGCCCCGCACGGCCACGGCACCCCCGCTGCCGCCCCCCCAGGAGGGCTTAAGCCACGGCACCCCCACCCCCACGGCAACCCCAGGAGGGCTTAACCCCAGCACAGCCACTGCACCCCTACTGCCACCCCCAGGAGGCTTAACCCCTGCATGGCCACAGCCCCCCCCACTGCTGCCTCCCCAGGAGAGGTTAACCCTTGCATGGCCACAGCCCCCCACTGCCGCCCCTTCCCCCCCCCCCAGGAGGGGTTAATCCTTGCACAGCCACAGCAAGTTTCCTTCCCAAGTTTGGCACCAGGATTTGAGCTCTGCACCTACAGCCTTATTCTGTTCAGGGGTGGGCATGAAAAACAGTGATGCCCCAACCAGTAGTATAGCTGGAGGGGCTGCAAAGCACTAGGTTTTGCAGGGCACCTCCCCGCTAGTGGCTGGAATGGCTCCAAAGGGACACACCATGGCACACACTCTCACTACACTCCTGACCCCAGCTTGTGTCCAGTATTGCCACCTTGTTTTGTTTTCAACTAAATGGCTATCACTTCTTCAAACCCCCGTTCCACTACCAGCCCCCTTCATAAATCTCCCCTTGTTTCTTCTTTTTGGGGGGTGGCCCCTTTGAACAGTTGTGTGTCCATTTTCCGTGGGGCCTGGTGGCCATTGTTTCCGTTCCTGGCAAAAGCAAGTTCTGTTGAACTTATGAAATGCACAGGTGCCTGAACCCCTGGGGTCCTTGACTCACTGGGGGAGCAAGGAGCAGAAACGAGGCTCATTTCTGCTCCTTGCCCCTGATTTAGAGGAATTCTGGCAGGGATTTTGCTTTCTTGTGGGATTTCTTTGGGGGGAAAGCAAAAGGAACCAGCACAACAATGGGAGAGTCTCCTCCCAATTTAGTCTGAGTATGAAAGAAAATAGTACCCAACAGACTCTTGGCAATGCCTCTTGCACCAGATTTTTTTTTGGGGGGAATGGGGAGGTTCCAGGGCATGCAGTCCAGTGGGGGACCAACCCTGGGAAGGGGGCAGTACCAAGATCTGGCACTTATTATTATTACTTATTATTAACAGTATTTATATACCGCTTTTCAACTAAAAGTTCACAAAGCGGTTTACAGAGAAAAATCAAATAACTAAATGGCTCCCTGTCCCAAAAGGGCTCACAATCTAAAAAGATGCAAAAGAACACCAGCAGACAGCCACTAGAACAGACACAGCTGGGGTTTGTGGGCCAGTTACTCTCCCCGTGCTAAAAAAGGAGCACCCACTTGAAAAAGTGCCTCTTACCCAATTAGCAGGGGTTAACATAAGAACATAAGAACAGCCCCACTGGATCAGGCCATAGGCCCATCTAGTCCAGCTTCCTGTATCTCACAGCGGCCCACCAAATGCCCCAGGGAGCACACCAGATAACAAGAGACCTCATCTTGGTGCCCTCCCTTGCATCTGGCCTTCTGACATAGCCCATTTCTAAAATCAGGAGGTTGCGCATACACATCATGGCTTGTACCCCGTAATGGATTTATCCTCCAGAAACTTGTCCAATCCCCTTTTAAAGGCATCTAGGGTAGACACCAGCACCACGTCCTGTGGCAAGGAGTTCCACAGACCAACCACATGCTGAGTAAAGAAATATTTTCTTTTGTCTGTCCTAGCCCGCCCAACACTCAATTTTAGTGGATGTCCCCTGGTTCTGGTATTATGTGAGAGTGTAAAGAGCATCTCCCTATCCACTCTGTCCATCCCCTGCATAATTTTGTATGTCTCAATCATTTCCCCCCTCAGGCGTCTCTTTTCTTGGCTGAAGAGGCCCAAATGCCATAGCCTTTCCTCATAAGGAAGGTGCCCCAGCCCAGGAATCATCTTAGTCACTCTCTTTTGCACCTTTTCTTTTCCACTGTCTTTTTTGAGATGCGGCGACCAGAACTGGACACAATACTCCAGGTGTGGCCTTACCATAGATTTGTACAATGGCATTATAATACTAGCCGTTTTGTTCTTACACCGGATCCTAACCCCCTCCCAAGCAGGACTTACACTGGGCTGCTCTGATCTGTGCCAGTGATTGGGGCAGCTGCTGCATGACATGGGGTAAAGAGAACTGATTCCCCTTACTCTAAGGTGCACAGCAGCAAGCCCAGAGGCTGGGCTGTAGGGCAAGAGGGCCTGAACTGCTTCCAAGAGAGGGAGAAAGCAGGTGGTTTCCAGTCCTAGGGTTTTTGAGAAGTGGCTGGATGGGGGGAGGGAGTGCTTCACAGAGCACTGGCAAGTCAATGAACACAGCAGCAAGGCCACACTGAGGGCTGAACAATGGGAGGAATCTTAAATTTGCACTGAAATGGTGTTGGTGTTGGCATCCTTCCGTCTCGGAAGACTCTGGTATCGCACTCTGAATAGTGGTTCTGGAACAGTGTCCTCTCTAGTGCGCGAAGCCTGGGTAAAGTAGATATGGAGGATAGGCTGTTACCCATGCAGCAAATCCCCCCACTCCACGTCACTGGAATGGTCCAATAGAAAGGCAGAGGCCAATACGGTTGGTTCCAGCGGCGTCGCAGGAGTTGCCAGAACATGACTGTGTTCAGCCATGAACTGCCTCAGGGACTCTGGCTCCGGATTTTGCCTCGAGGTTGGCTCCTGAAGCCTTTTCCATAACTGGATGTAGCCACAAGGCATTGGAGGTTTGGGATCAGAGTTTTCCTTCTCTCAGATAGCTGCCTTCCCAAGCTGACAAGTCCCACCTACCTGGTGGCTGTTTAGGCGACTCTTATGACAAGTACAGCCAAACTGAGGGCCTGAGGGCCCATCTCATGAAAGACACACCTTTCATGTGACTTTGTGAGTTGGTGGCTCTTGATTGCTTACCCCTGGTTCTAAATGGGTGCCTCTTTTGTTTCCTCTGGAGGCCAGTTGCTTCATTAACAGGTACTCCTGGACTGAATGTAGCAATGAAGCTGATGAGTGGCCTTTCTCGAGATCTCCTGTTATCAGTCTTGCTCTGCCCTGGGTCATACTCTTCTGGCAGGCCCCACATATAAGTGTGCAAAAATATTTTGCCTGTCTTAAGTTTACACCACAGAAAGGCTGTTGGGCAACAGGTGAGTCGATCTAGGGTAAAAACAAGGGATTTCGGATTCCTAGAAGGGCCAATGGGAGTGAATGGAAAAAGCGCCAATGGAGAAAGTCACTTCCAGCTTTATCCTCCCTCCCCCCCCCCAATTAATGGGATCAGCATCCCCTTCTGGTGATTCCAAAATCCCTTTGGGATGTAGGGGAGCCCGTGGTTTGCCAGTAAGCAGTTTGCTATATAAACAGCTTTGCAAACTACTTTTTCTTGTATAAATGTTCTAATGACAGGACTGCCATATGTGGAAAAGGTCAGGCAGGAAAGTAAGGGGTGGGCAGCCAGGCAGAAGCCCCCAGATGGGAGAGAAGCTCAGTCCAGATAAAGGGAGAAAAGGCAACAGGGGATCTGAGAACAGGGAGAGGGAGAGAAGGAGAAGCCGCTCTGACTGCTATAACACCATTTTGTTGCAATAACACCTTTTTGTGCGTAGGTCTTCCTTGAGTCTTAATGTTCTCTTTTCTGCAGGGAAAAGACCCTGTCGTTTTGCATGCCACAATAATCTCTTTGTGGGTGTCAAAAAGCTTGCTATCTCAAGGTGGTAAGAGTTTGTTCTTACCAAAGAAAGTGGGAACTGAGACTGCTGGAGCAAGAGTCAAAAATGACAGAGCTGGACTCAGCCAGCCTTGCAGCGGGAGGAAGAAGCCCTGATGTTCTTCTTGGGAGCAGTGGAGAATTCTGGGGAAGAAATGACCAGAAGATCCTGGATGAGGACAATGTGAGCTCAGGGGTACAGCGCCAGAGCTTTAGGCAGTTCCGCTACCAGGACGCTGAGGGTCCCCGAGAAGTTTGCAGTCAACTCCATACCCTCTGCCATCAGTGGCTGAAGCCAGAGCAGCACACGAAGGAGCAGATCCTGGACCTGGTGATCCTGGAGCAGTTTCTGATTGTCCTGCCTCCAGAGTTGGAGCGCTGGATCCGAGAACATGGAGCAGAGACCACTCTCCAGGCGGTGGCCCTGGCGGAAGGTTTCCTCCTGAATCAGGGGGAGGACAAGAACCAGAAAGAACAGCAGGTAAGGTCATTTTACCCTGGTGGGTCCAAGGACTGGAAATAAGAGCAAGGAGATCCTACAGGTCTCCACCAGTTGGAATTTTTTTCTAGAAATTATTTAAGAAGGGGATCTCCCAAACTCCATACTGTCTCATTTCCTCTCCTGGGATCCCTGCTTGTGTTTCAGGTGCAGATGGAGTTAGCAGAATTGGGTGCCAATTTCCCTGACTCAGAGGTGGCTCCATCAAATGCTGGGCAGAAGCCACTGTTCACCTGGACTGTGCAAGAAGGTGACAGATGTGCCGCTTTGCAGGGTAATGACCAAAGGGAAATATTTCCATCTGACTTCCCTCTCTTGAGGATGCCTAAAATCTTTGCCCTTTGTTGGTTAATTCTCTTTTGGGGATGGAAAGATCATAAGAAGAGCCCCGCTGGATCAGGCCAAAAGCCCATCTAGTCCAGCTTTCTGTGTCTCACAGTGATCCACCAAATGCTTCAGGGAGCACACAAGACAACAGCACAACCTGCGTCCCGTTGCCCTCCCCTGCATCTGGCAATCAGAGGCAGCCTGCCTCTAAAACCAAGAGCTTGCACAGACCTACTATGACTTGTAACCCGTAATGAGCTTTTCCTCCAGAAATCTGTCCAATCCCCACTTAAAGGCATCCAGGCAAGATGCCATCACTACTTCATGTGGCAAAGAGTTCCACAGACTAACACGCTGGGTAAAGAAATATTTTCTTCTGTCTGTCCTAACTTTCCCAACACTCAACTTTTGTAGATGTCCCCTGGTTCTGGTGTTATGTGAGAGGGAAAACAGCATCTCTCTATCCACTCTGTCCATCCCCTGCATGATTTTGTATGTCTCCATCATGTCCCCCCTCAGGCACCTCTTTTCTAGGCTGAAGAGCCCCAAATGCTGTAGCCTTTCCTCATAAGGGAGGTGCCCCAGCCCAATAATCATTTTGGAGATGCTGGTCTCCAGCCTCTCACAGTTCAGATGTGCCTCCATGTTGACTTTGGGCATAATTCACAGTGTTCATTTGCTTGTAGTAAACCTTAAATAGTTGACTTGATGCAACTAAACCTGTTGACTAAGAATTGTGCCCAGAGCCAATGTGGAGAGACAACTGTTTTCAACAACTAAGTGTAGAAATAGGTGCAAAAATGGAAATATCTACCCTCCCCCTTTTGTCTTTCTCAGGAGATGCAATGACATCAGTGATGCATCCTGGCTCCTCTCTAGTTTGTGGTATTGTGGAAACAGCTCCTATACAACCTGATCAGGTAGGGAAAGGAACATTGGGGGAGATAGACAGGCCAGTCTGGGTGCCTCTGTCCCCTGCACTGAGAATCTTCGTCTCTCCCCTTCCTTGGGTGAAAGCTGCTCCCTAATTGGCAACCTTTAGTCTCGAAAGATTATGGTATCGTGCTCTGAATGGTGGTTATGGAACAGCGTCTAGTGTGGCTGAAAAGGCCAATCTGGGAGTGACAATCCCTTCCACACTGGGAGCAAGTGCAGTCTGTCCCTGGTCTGTCTCCCTGGCTATGGGCCTTCCTTCTTTGCCTCTTTGCCTCAGACTGTTGGCCAAGTGTCTCTTCAAACTGGGAAAGGCCATGCTGCACAGCCTGCCTCCAAGCGGGCTGCTCAGAGGCCAGGGTTTCCCACCTGTTGAGGTCCACTCCTAAGGCCTTCAGATCCCTCTTGCAGATGTCCTTGTATCGCAGCTGTGGTCTACCTGTAGGGCGCTTTCCTTGCACGAGTTCTCCATAGAGGAGATCCTTTGGGGTCCAGCCATCATCCATTCTCATGACATGACTGAGCCAATGCAGGCGTCTCTGTTTCAGCAGTGCAAACATGCTAGGGATTCCAGCTCGTTCCAGGACTGTGTTGTTTGGAACTTTGTCCTGCCAGCTGCTCCCTAAGACTGCTGTGAATGCCACTTATTGATAGAGAGATTTCTGGGACTTGGTCTCTGGGTCAAATTGCTAAGCAGACATAGACTTCTTTATAAGCATATAGAAAATTTATTTACATGCTATTTACAGATTAAGGATAGATTTGGTTGGATACAGGTTTTAAGTTACCCCATGGTGGATCTTTGATTTCTTCCTCGAACCACACCTAAAACTCCAGTACTTGTACTCTATGGACAACAAGTGACCCATGTGATATACATGTCACTTCCCTCTCCTTATTTGGCATACTGGTGCATGGTTCCAGCCCTCACTGGGAGCCATGTATGGAAGTTCTGGCCTGCAACTTTGATTTCACAACACCCTGGAATGTTCCTTTTGGGAAAGCTATGACACACATGTTTTTCTCTGCAGGTCATCTTGACATTTTCTACCTTGTTTTTAACAGAAAACACGAGTTATGTTTTTTTCTAATGTTCCTTCTCTGAGAGAAGTTAGGTTAACCCCTAAAATTTCTAACATTATGAAGGTGTCAGTCTTCCAGCAGAGTTGTCTTCAACCTATTCTGCTAAACAGGAAGCTGCCTTACACAAGTCAGGCCTTTTGTCCATCTAGCTCATTGCTGTATAGATTGACCAGCAGCAGCTCTTCAAGGTTTTAGACAGAAAAGGCTCTTCCCCATCCTACTGGAAGATCTTCTATGATCCGTCCCCCAGATTCTTCTGCATGAACAGCAAGTTCTCTGTCCATGTGCTGTAGTCACTCCCTAAGCATGGATGTTAACATGGATGTCTTGATGACATACTTATAACTGGACTGTCTTCCTAGGACTTACTGCTAACAATGCAGTATGATCATTGAAAAATATATCAGAATATTTTTATAATAAAATGCTTTGGATGGAAGAACCGGTTTGTGACCTGTGACGAGAAAAGGGTTTCTTCTTCTTACAGGGTTTGGTGTCCTTTGAGGATGTGGCTGTGATGTTCTCTGAGGAAGAGTGGACTCTGCTGGATCCCAACCAAAAGGCTCTGCACAGGGAAGTCATGGAGGACAACTGGGGGATTGTGGCCTCACTAGGTATGGTTCTTTCTTTTTCTTCGCTGATGATGTTGCTTTTCAAAATGTTAAAAAGTAGCATTTTTTGCACTGTTGGTCTAGAGTAGCAGCTGATATCCTGTTCTTCTAACTGGGCAGGCTGACTGTCATTAAGACATTTGAATCCTGCCTTCCCATCTGAAATGTTCTCAAGGCATCTAACCATCAGTTGAGGATGTTATGGTAGGCTCAAAGATTAGAGCATTTAACTTTGGACTTCCTTTTCTAATTATCTCTCTTACTGAATTTGCACAGGGAGGAAACCATATAAAAGCATGGAGCAGGAAAAGAGCTTCACTGAGAGTGAAAGTTTCACTGCACATCAACAAATCCACACTGGGGAGAAGGCATATAATTGCTTGGAGTGGGGAAGATGCTTCAGTGTGAGCACAAAGCCTGCTACACATCAAATAATTCACACAGGGGGGAAATCCTATAAATGCTTGCCATGCGGAAAGGGCTTCGTTCAGAACAAACAACCTACTGAACATAAAAGGAGTTTCGTTGAGAGTGGAAGCCCGACTTCTCATCAAAGAACTCACACAGGGGGAAAGTCATATAAATGCTTGGAGTGTGGGAAAAGTTTCAATAGGAGTGATGCCCTCACATCTCATCGGAGAATTCACACAGGGGAGAAGCCATATAACTGCTTGGTGTGTGGAAAGAGTTTTGGTAGGAGTGAATATCTCACTTTTCATCAAAGAACTCACACAGGGGAGAAGCCACATAAGTGCTTGGAATGTGGAAAGAGCTTCATTCAGAGTGGAGGCCTCGCTGCACATAAGAGAATTCACACAGGAGAGAAACCCTATAAATGCTCGCTGTGTGGAAAGAGTTTCAGCCAGAACAAATGCCTTACTGTACATCAAAGAATTCACTTAGAAGAGAAGCCATATAACTGCTTGGAGTGCGGAAAAGGTTTTAGTAGGAGCGAGTCCCTCACTTTTCATCAAAGAACTCACACGGGGGAGAAACCACATAAATGCTTGCTGTGTGGGAAAAGCTTCACTCAGAACAAATGCCTTATTGTGCATCAAAGAACTCACACAGGGGAGAAACCATATAAGTGCTTGGAGTGCGGAAAGAGCTTCATTCAGAGTGGTGGCCTCACTGCACATCAGAGGATTCACACAGGGGAGAAACCCTATAAATGCTTCCTGTGTGGAAAGAGTTTCATTAGGAGTGACTACCTCATTTATCATCAAAGAATACACACAGGGGAGAAACCTTATAAATGCTTAACATGTGGAAAGAGCTTCAGTCAGAACAAATATCTTACCACCCATCAAAGAATTCACACTGGGGAGAAGCCATAGAAGTGTTTGGTGAGCGAAAAGAACTTCATTCAGAGTGGAACCTCACTGCACGTTGGAGAACTCACGCAGAGGATAAACCTTATAAATGGTTGCTCTGTAGAAAGAGCCTCACTCAGAACAGCTTATTTACATCAAAGAATGTACACCGAGGAGAAACCACACTTGGAGTGTGGAACATTCATAGATTCATGAATTCATAGATTCATGAATTCTTAGATTCATAGATTCACACATTCATAGATTTCTTTGTGTTTGCTTGACTGAAACTGAGTCCCAGGCCAGATTAGCTGCTCTCATTCTAGACTACAGAGTAATACATTGCAACCAAATACATTACAGGTTTAATTAAGCAGAGATTTTTTTCCCTTTTGGTACCATCTATAATATTTGACTTGCACTCTCTCTAGCCCAGCATTTTCCCAGTGCCACAAACATCATCTTTCCTCAAGGTACTTTGCAAGCTGCCTATAGTGAATTAGAGACTGCAGCCAGAAGTGTAGAAGTTTCCAGGGCAAAAACGGGATGGGATCAATATTGGGTTTGGAGAGAAGCTTGTTGGAGGACCCTCTGAGCTCTCTTTAATCTTCAAAGGTTTTTGCAATAAGGACAGGACACACCAGGTTAGACATACAGATTAACATGAGGGTGGGACAGCTTCAGTCCCTGCAGGGGAAAGAAGAAAAAGAACCAACAGCAACTTGAAACTGAACTGGATCTATTATTAGAATTGTTTGGGCCTCCTAGTTGCTCACTATTCCTTTCCTCCTCCTCCCTGGGTGCCAGTCTGGAAATTGTGTGCACCCTCTCCAACAACAGAGAGCCTTGGGTGAATGAGAGCATGTGCGGACACTTGTCCCCCAAGTGCCTATAGTGACAATCCTCTTTTGCATGTTCCTTTGGAAATATGACGTAGAAGTACATTCTTAGTAAACTTTTATACTCTTGAAAGACAAATTCTGTGTGACTCTTTAATTTCCTACTGGTCTCTGCTAAATAACTGCCCAGTCCTGAGCAGTGTGGGGCTGCTGTGGCACCAAAAATGGCTGCTGCGGCATCCTGAGCATGCCAGGAAGCCACTGCCGGCTCCTCGGGAGAAGGGGACATTCATCCCCTTCGCCCACCTAAGCCCCACAGTGGGGCTACTTGACTCTAAAGCGGCTGTGTGGCCGGCACAGAATCAAGAAGGCTCATGTTGGAATGCGAGGCCTGACATGGGGCTCTGGTCCCACGCCCTCCCGCCACACTCGCTCCCCTGCCATGCCTTCGCCCTGCCCTCTGCCCACCCCAGAACACCACCTCCTCATCTTTGCTTTGTGTGGCAGTGGGTGGGGAGGCACAAGAGGCAGAGCCTCCCTACTGGACTCCTTTGAAAAGCGCCACCACAGTGAGGTGCACAAGCACTCACAACCCATATGGGTTGTAAGTGGCATGCCTCATGTGGAGGTGGTGCACAAGCACTCACAAGGAGGTTCTGTCTCACCTGCCTCCCTACCCACTGCATGTCTCTGTTGTGTGTGTATGTGGGGGGGAGTGTAGGCAGTGCCTGACCTACAGCATTCAGGGCTCTTCAGCCCAGAAAATAGGTGCCTGAGGGGGGAACATGACTGAGATGTACAAAATTATGCAGGGGAAGGTCAGAGTGGATAGAGAGATGCTCTTTTCCCTAACAACACCAGGGGACATCCAGGCTGGGTCTGCTTAAGGTAGAAAATGCGGTTGGAAAGGCAGACCTTTGACTAGCGGAGCCTGGCGGAAGCGAGCTTGGAGGGAGATGTAAGACATAAGAAGAGTCGGGCTGGATCAGGCCAAAGGCCCATCTAGTCCACCTTCCTGTATCTCGCAGCGGCCCACCAGATGCTTCAGGGAGCACAACCTGTGCCCTGGTGCCCTCCCCTGCATCTGGCACTCTGGCAGCTGTCCCTCACCAAAGGCTACTAAAAAAACTCCACAGTCAGGGAATTAGAGGACAGGTCCTCTCATGGACTGAGAACTGGTTGAAGACCAGGAAAGAGAGAGTAGGTGTCAATGGGCAATTTTCACAATGGAGAGAAGTGAAAAGAAGTGTGCCCCAAGGTTCTGTCCTGGGACCGGTGCTTTTCAACCTGCTCATAAACGACCTGGAGACAGGGTTGAGCAGAGAAGTGGCTAAGTTTGCGGACGACACCAAACTTTTCCGAGTGGTGAAGACCAGAAGTGATTGTGAGGAGCTCCAGAAGGATCTCTCCAGACTGGCAGAATGGGCAGCAAAATGGCAAATGTGCTTCAATGTCAGTAAGTGTAAAGTCATGCACATTGGGGCAAAAAATCACATATAGGCTGATGGGTTCAGAGCTGTCTGTGACAGATCAGGAGAGAGATCTTGGGGTGGTGGTGGACAGGTCGATGAAAGTGTCGACCCAATGTGCGGTAGTAGTTAAGAAGGCCAATTCTATGCTTGGGATCATTAGAAAAGGTATTGAGAACAAAACGGCTAATATTATAATGCCGTTGTACAAATCTATGGTAAGGCCACACCTGGAGTATTGTGTCCAGTTCTGGTCACCACATCTCAAAAGAGACATAGTGGAAATGGAAAAGGTGCAAAAGAGAGTGATTACGGGGCTGGGGCACCTTCCTTATGAGGAAAGGCTACGGCGTTTGGGCCTCTTCAGCCTAGAAAACAGACGCCTGAGGGGGGACATGATTGAGACATACAAAATCATGAAGGGGATGGACAGAGTGGATAGGGAGATGCTCTTTACACTCTCACATAACACCAGAACCAGGGGACATCCACTAAAATTGAGTGTTGGGAGAGTTAGAACAGACAAAAGAAAATATTTCTTTACTCAGTGTGTGGTTGGTCTGTGGAACTCCTTGCCACAGGATGTGGTGATGGCATCTGGCCTGGGCGCGTTTAAAAGGACAAGTTTCTGGAGGAAAAATCCATTACGGCTTACAAGCCATGATGTGTATGTGTAACCTGATTTTAAAAATGGGCTATGCCAGATGCAAGGGAGGGCACCAGGATGCGGTCGCTTGTTATCTGGTGTGCTCCCTGGGGCATTTGGTGGGCCATTGTGAGATACAGGAAGCTGGACTAGATGGGCCTATGGCCTGATCCAGTGGAGCTCTTCTTATGTTCTTAAACCAGGAGCTTGCGCAGACCTACCAGGACTTGTAACCCAGCATGGATTTTTCCTCCAGAAATCTGTCCAATCCCCTTCTGAAGGCATCTGGGCCAGACGCCACCCCACATCCTGTGGCAAGGAGTTCCACAGACTAACTACAGGCTGGTTGAAGAAACATGTGAAAGAGGGGAGGGGGGACTGGCGGGCAAAGAAAGGCCGTCGCTGTGGTTAACCCGTTGCTGCCCAGCCCGCAGGTGCTCGCACCGCGTCCCTGGTGCGCGAAGAGGACGTCCCTGCGGCTGGGCGGGCAGGGCTCGCAGCAGGACGACGAGGTTGGACGGGGCGGCCCGGCAGGGGGCGGGAGGAAAAGGGCTTGGGGCGGCGGGGCCAGGAGAACCGTCCCCGTGTCCGGGGATGCAGGAGGGGGTCTCGCTCCTCCCACCAGCTCACCTGCGCCCTCGTCGCACCTGGGCGGGCCCCGCGCCGGAAGCCGCCCCCGGCTGGTCCTTCCACGTGGCTGGGCTGGGCGGCAGTCCTCCCCTCGGGCTCCGGGGCGCGGCGCAGCGAGGGCGTCGGGGGGCTCGCCTCCTTTCCTCCGCCGGTGAGCTCCTGCGTGGGACGGGCACTGCGGGCAGAGGAGACCGGGAAGGAGCCTGGATCGTCGTCGTCCCCCGGGATGGGGGGGGTGCGGCGGGGCTCTGGATCTCCATTCCCGGAGGGGCGCGTGCAGGGGGTGGTGGGGACCCCGGGAGGGGGAGGGCAGTGCTTTGCCCGGAACCCCCCGTGCTCGGGCTCCTGCGACTGCTCTCCGGGCCCATCGGCTCCCTCTGTGGGGCTGCCCGAACCGAACAGCCCGACTCCAGGGTTGGGTCGGGGGGACGGGAGAGCCCCGAGGGCTGCGGGGTGTCGAGGCGCTGTAGTCAGCCACGGACCTGCAGGCTGCAGCCTGGCGCCGAGTCCCACGTTCCGCGGGAGGGAGAGCTGGCTGGGGGGCCGGGGAGGTGCCCCTCCGGGGCTGGAAGAGGGGAACCGGGCGGTTGCCAGCCCCCTCCGGGCACCAGCGGCCCAGGCTTCTTCACACGCTGCGCTCCCCTCCCACTGGCTCCCCTTCCAGCCCTCCTCCCGCCCCACCTCCTTGCCATTCCTCCTGCCCCCACTCTGACTTGCCAGCACTGGGGGGAGGGTGCAGTGGCTCTGGGGGCAGCAGCCCTGTTCATCCCAAGGGCAGGTCCATTTTCGACCTCCCTAAAGCTCCTTATGCCACCGGAATGCAAGTCCTGGGAGGTCTCAGGGCAACGTAAGACTGGGCTGCCCCTGTAGCTGTGGTCGCCAGCAGAGCAAAGGCACAGGCACTGAGAAGTCCCCCTCAAATGTCCCACCCAAGATCAAAGAGACATTTTAAGTAACATCAGTGACTGGGGATTCCACACACATCATTTCCAGTGACACCAAACCGACTTTACCAAAACAGCCCACACTCTGCAGGCATTCTTCACAACACTAGAACCAGAGGACATCTGCTGAAATTGGGTGTTGGGAAAATTAGGCAAAATATTTATTTGCCCAATGTTTAATTAGTCAGTGGAACTCCTTGCCCCAGGATGTGGTGTTGGCACCTGAAAGCCTAGATGCCATGATTATATGCAGCCTCTGGGATTTAGATAGGGATTTTGTGTCAGATGCAAGGGAGTGGAACAGGATACAGGTCTCTTGTTGTCTTGTGTGCTCCCATTGGCATCTTGTGGACCACTGACTCACAGGAAGCTGGACTAGATAGGCCCTTGACCTGATCCAGCCAGGCTCTTCTTATGTTCCAATGGTAAGATCAAATGGTCCACACTGCCACCAAAATAGGCTTCATCCAATAAGGAACAAGGTTGAAATGGTGGAAGCAGCCACATTTGTCTGAAGTCTCTACAAGAGCTCCTTTAGTTTGGTCATTGATGAGAGGCTCAGTTTCTTGACTGTAGATCCTGATCAGCATCCTCTTTTAATTCCAACAGGTGATCGAAAGGACAACAAGGGTTATAAAAAAGCAGCTGGGATGTCATCAGAAACAGCCATGCATGAAGTGGTGGAAGAGACCTTTGAGGATCAAGAGGAATCACGGAGGCAGGAGGGAAACCAAGCAGACCCCCTTGAAATCCCAGACAAGCAATCTCAATCAAGAAAGGAAGAATGTCCTGTGTGTGAGAAATTTTTCCGTGATAATTCGAAGGTGGACAGCAGAATCCTCACTGGGGAGAAACCTTATAAATGCCTGCAGTGTGGAATGAGCTTCAGTCAGGACACAGACCTTGGTGAACCTGAAAGAACTCCCACAGGGAAGAATGCTGGGAAACAGGCTGGATCAAAAGGGCAGGAGCAAAACCAAGCAGAGAGCAGGGTTAGTAAACTGGAAGGTTCTCTGGAAGAAGAGCTGCATGACTTCCCCTCTGAAAGGAAAAAGAAAAGGAAGAAGTGCCCTGTGACCTTCAGTAGCAAATCAAGCCTGGAGATACAACAGAAAATGCACACAGCACAGACATCTTACACATGCTTGGAATGTGGAAAGAGCTTCAGGAGGAGGGCCAGGTTGACTTCACACCAGAAAACTCACACAGGGGAGAAACCGTATCAGTGTTTGGAGTGTGGGAAGTGTTTCTGTCATAGCACAAGCCTTACTTCACACCAGAAAACTCACACAGGGGAGAAACCATATCAGTGTTTGGAGTGTGGAAAGTGTTTCAGTCATAGCACAAGCCTTACTTCACACCAGAAAACTCACACAGGGGAGAAACCGTATCAGTGTTTTGAATGTGGAAAGTGTTTCAGTCATAGCTCAAGCCTTACTTCACACCAGAAAACTCACACAGGGGAGAAACCATATCAGTGTTTGGAGTGTGGAAGAAGCTTCTGTCACAGCGCAAGCCTCACTTCACATGAAAGAACTCACACAGGAAAGAAACCATATCTGTGTCTGGAGTGTGGAAAGAGCTTCAGTCAGGCCTCGCACCTGACTTCACACAAAAGAATTCACACAGGAGAGAAACCCTATAAATGCTTGGAATGTGGAAGAGGCTTCAGTCAAAGCTCACACCTGAAAGTACATAACGTCATCCATACTGGGGAGAAACCACACAAATGCTTGGAGTGTGGAAAAAGCTTTACTCTTAAAGCATCTCTCATTCCACATCAAAGAATCCACACAGGGGAGAAGCCCTATAGATGTTTGGAGTGTGGATGGAGCTTCAATCAGAGCTCAGCCCTTCGTACACATGAGAAAATTCATGCGGGATATAAGCCATACAAATGCTTCGAATGTGGAAAAGGCTTCATTGATAGAACTCAGCTTGCACTCCATAACAGAACCCATACTGGGGAAAAACCATATAAATGCTCTGAGTGCGGAAAACAGTTCAGTCAGGGCTCCAAACTTACTGCCCATCAAAGAATTCACAGGAGAGAAATGCTTTGAATGCCCAGACTGTGGAAAGTGCTGCCAGTGGCTCTGCAACAGCTCCCAGTGTTTTTCTGGATTCCCCTATTTCTTTCTGAGTATTTTCTGTCTATTGTCCCATGTTCTGGGCAAGTTTAACTCACTAGCAGCTTCGGTACATTCAACTACTGGCTTTAGAATCTTGCAGCCCTTGTCCCTTTGTTTTGTTGAAGGCCATGGGGGTCTTCTCTTCCCTTGAGTCAGAATTCCTACCAGAGACAGGAATAAGCCTATTGATCGGTTCATGTTCCTGCCAGTTCTCCTCCAGCAGGGGAAGACAGAGACCCTGGGGAGCTCTGTTCTACAGTCGGGTAGGCATGTGATGTCATAGCCAAACGTAAAGACAGCCCACTCAGAAGAGAGTGAACATCACTTTCAGCTGCCTGGGAGTCCAGGAGGAGAGAAGCAGCCTTTCAGAGGCAGAAAGCACAAAGAGATGAAGATACTGCTTTCTGAAGAAATATCTGAAACTGAAGTAACTCAGAGAAATAAGTCAGGAAAAGTCAAGCAGTTCCTTAGGATTTCCATTCATTGGCATTATCTTCTCCACGGATGGGTTGTGACTCAGATGACTTGAACTCAAGTTGCAAAAACATGCATTTTTCACGACTTGTGCGGACTCAAGTTACACGTCTTTTGAACCTGGAACCGACTTTTGCTTGTGTTTTTTCTAGGAAATGAGTGGATTTGTTGACTTGAGTTTCCGAACTTGAGCCTGTTGGCCCACCAGCCCAGTCTGCTGTGTGTCTCTGTGTGCTTGTTACTTCTTGCTGCTTCTGCAGTGACCAGAAAGACCTTGTGATGATCCAGAAACCTACATTCAGGCCAGTGTGAGCAGCAGAGGAGGGTGGGTTGGCTCCTGGAGGTGCAGAGGAGGAAGGCTACACAAGGCTGGGGGGGGGGGGAACCAGAAGAAGGCGGAGCAGACCGGGGGAGGGTGTTGTCTTGTCCATCTTAGATGGAACATATGAGATCGATTGACTGGCTTGATTTTTTTTTCTTTGGATGGGGGGGGGGAGAAGCCCAGTGAAGGAGGGGGTGGTTCCAGTGATAGGAAAACATCTGGATAGCCCAGGAAGAGGGCTTAAGGAGCCAGCTTACTACTCCAGCAGGTATAGAAGAAGGGGGAATTGTTATGTGAGGGGAGACTTGGTGTCTCCGTGTGTTGCTGCTGCCGCCAACACAGCAACTTGCTACCACCTTGCTGAGCTGGGGTCCACCATCATCACTCTGATGAGGTCAGCCTCTTCTGCCTGCCTCCCCCCCCCCCAACTACCTGTATGTCTCCATCCCATGGCAGTTCTTCACCCTTTCCTGTTTGCATAGGTTAGGCTGCAAAGAATGAATGTGCAGTCCTCTTACTAGTGTCTTTCAGTTACCTGGAAGGAAGCCCTGTTGACGACAGTGAGACTCAGACTTCAGAGCAGAGCTGCAAAACATTGGGTTGACTATTGCAGGTGACCCTCCCTCCCTCCTACCTGCCACTTCTTTCCCCTCATGCTTCCCACCTTGCCCAGCTCAGATACCTTCCTGTCTGTGCTCAGCACTCCGAGGGCAGAATTGGAAATCATGATGTGAACTGGGAGGGAGGTGACAGCGGCGATGGGTTTTGTAAGGAAGTGGAACTCGAGGAAGTGGCTCTGACACATCCCTGCTCTTCTCCATTCCAAGCTTAGCAGCTGGAGCTCCATCTGCTCACCACTTGCAGTAATTTCTCCCAATAGGGACCCAACCACTAACCGTTTACGTTCCACCTTTTTTACTTGCCTTGTTCTTTTGCTATTTTTAAAAAAATCCTTTTTGGTTAATCTTCAATAAAACTGGTTATATTTTAATCCTTGGTCTGCCTGATTTCTGGTACAAGAAGGACCGTGGATTGTCACATCTCCTTGCTCTGTAGATGCTACTGTGATGATTTTGGTAGGAACCCCTGGGATTCGGTATTTTCCTGGGAAAGGGGTTTTGGCCAGACAGCCCCCCTCAGCCTGGCCTGATTGTCTTGGCCAGTGGCAATGGATATCTTCTACCAAGTCTGTGACCCAGCAGGGGAGAGAGGGGAGCAGGAAAGGAATGGGCATGCTGACCACTAAGCACTATTGCCCTGGGTCAGTCTGCAGTTTCTGAGAGCCCCCTGCCTCTTGAAAGATATCACCTCCAATTTTAAAAGTGCACTGAAAGGACATACCATTGAATGCTTAGTCTTTGGCCAAAGCTTTCATAATGCACTGACCTTTCTTAGACATCAAATCATTCACAGAGGGTAAAAAACTATAAATTATTCAATACGTTCTTAGATCTTAACATCAGAGAATTCAAAAGCTGAGCACTGTAATGGTATCTGCCTGTTATACGCCTCCTTAATAAATCTGATTTCATTCAATCATTTCTGAGTTCGGTTTAGGGATGCGGGGGCAAGCCTCCTCAGTAATGGCACCACAGTTATGGAACTCCCTACCAGGGGGATTAAAATTGACCCCCTCGCTCATGGCATTTTGGCGAGGGCTTAAAACATTTTTGTTTTGCTTTTGGGATGTCTGCCTCCTGTGCTACCAGGGTTACCAGATGGATCACCTCCAAACAAGTCTGATCATCACATGCATGCACTCAAGCGCTCTCACTCACTCACACACACACAGAGTACTTTTGAACTTCAGAACTCCCAAGAGGAAGGAGGCACTCACTTGATGCTGCTCCGTAGGCTGCTTTTTCTGCACGTTTCCCTGCAGAGACAAAATGTGTGTGTTGAAATGGGAAAGGGAGACAGGGGCACCACCATGATCTTAACTGCCTTTCAGGTCTTGATCTCCCTTCCTGAGTCCACTTGAATTTAAGAACATAAGAACAGCCCCACTGGATCAGGCCATAGGCCCATCTAGTCCAGCTTCCTGTATCTCACAGCGGCCCACCAAATGCCCCAGGGAGCACACCTGCAAAATCCCTGGTGCAAAATTTGCAGGTGCAAAATTTGCACCTGCAAAATCCCTGGTGCAGTTCCAGCAGAGCTATTCAGGCAAATGGCTGAATGAAGCAAGTGTTCCCTTACCTGGAGGAAATGTCTGGGACTTTTACAACAGGATGCAATGTGTGCGGGTGTGTGTGTGACTGCATTGGCAAGGGTTTTTTGTTTTTTTTTTAATACGATTGTGCCGAAAGATTTGCAGGAGAATGTGCACTGAACTTATACTGTAGCCAATATTTTGAAGTTCAAGAATTGGGCTCAAGCGGGGAGGCTGCCAAAATCATGCCACTTCAGAAGGCAGTGGACACGCAAGGTGCCACCGTCGGCCTGGCCCAGATGGGACTTTTCAGCATTGCAAACATCTATGCCAGCACCCCATAACACCCCTCAGGTTACAAGCCATGATGTGTATGCGCAACCTCCTGATTTTAGAAATGGGCTATGCCAGAATGCCAGATGCAAGGGAGGGCACCAGAATGAGGTCTCTTGTTATCAGGTGTGCTCCCTGGGGCATTTGGTGGGCCGCTGTGAGATACAGGAAGCTGGACTAGATGGGCCTATGCCTGATCCAGTGGGGCTGTTCTTAAACTACAATTCCCAGGAGGCCTTGCAGGTCTCTTGTTGTCCTGTGTGCTCCCTGGGCATTTGGTGGGCCGCTGTGAGATACAGGAAGCTGGACTAGATGGGCCTGTGGCCTGATCCAGCGGGGCTCTTCTTATATTCTTATGCTATCAAGCAGACATAGACATCATCTCTCAAGTGTTATGATGCAAAAAGACAGAGGCAAACTTCAGTACACCGGAGGAGATCAAAAGGACACCTCAAGAAGCTGCAGATCATGACTGCCATTCTCCCGTTTTCTCCTGATCCTCTAAGCTGCCAGTCTCCCTGGCCAGGCACTTCTGTATGCTGCACTAGTACAAATATTTACTACTGTCCCTCAATGATGCAGCATTCAGCATTACACCACAATTATCCTGCTCAGGAAACAAGCACTTTTTGCAAATACTGCAAATCTGGACTTTGTGCTCCGCTTCTAAGGATTTCACTGTTAGCTTTGGGGTCTGATCCCCTGCCAGTCCATAGAGGTGACTCTCTCATCCTTGGGATAGGCAGATGGACAATAAAAAGTTTTAAAATTTGGAAGTCTGTGGAACAGTATATTGGAAATTAGGCTCCCTTTGGTGGGCCACAACAACTTTAGGATAAAGCCTCAAATTAGCACAAAGAGGAATCCTCTTAAGGTGTCCCAAAGTCTTCCTCCTTTATTGCTGACAGTGGGAGCCAGTCTAATCATTGGGTTGTGGGTCAATTTTTGGTGCGTCAAGAAACTGACAAGGCAGATTAGGCTATGTGTCTCAAGGGTTAAATAACCTGCTACTGAAGGGGGGGGAGCACTGCTGCCCAATCCCCGCTATAGCCACAGAGTGACTGAAAAAATGAAACTTTTTTTGGTGGGTCCCGACGCTTAAATGTTTGGGAGCCACTGCTGCAGAGCACTGGACTCTTGAGACCAGACTCACTCCCAGAAACACACTGGGGGGAGAAACCTCGAGCTCACCTGCAGTGACGGGGCAGTCGAACCACCAGCCCAAGTAGAGGGACAGCCTGTCCTATGAGACCAGGTTCGACGAGATGTGGTCCAATGAGGACCCAACTGTGAACATAAGAACAACCCCACTGGATCAGGCCATAGGCCCATCTAGTCCAGCTTCCTGTATCTCACAGCGGCCCACCAAATGCCCCAGGGAGCACACCAGATAACAAGAGACCTGCAAGGCTTCCTGGGAATTGTAGTTAAGAACATAAGAACAGCCCCACTGGATCAGGCCATAGGCCCATCTAGCCCAGCTTCCTGTATCTCACAGCGGCCCGCCAAATGCCCCAGGGAGCACACCAGATAACAAGAGACCTCATCCTGGTGCCCTCATCCTCATCCTGTGCAAACTCCTTGCAATGCCACACTCCATTCTAGGGGTGGGGCTTGGACCACAGGCCCAGAACAGGGTGCAATGGCCTTGGTCAACAACAGACCTGGGTGAAACAATGCCAATGGCCAGCTATGGCTACCTCCTGCTGCAGGCTGCCGCAGGACTCAGGGAGACCAGGGTAGGCAAGGCATATGAAAAGGAACCTGAAGTTGGGGAGAGGGAAGAACAGAGGAGGAATGGGAAGCACAAAGTTTAAAACTCCAGTCGGGCTGGTGATGAGGGGAGGACAGACTCCCTGATCTCTGACAGAGGCAGGAGTCTCAAAGCCCCAGGAAGGATTTCCTGAGAGGCAGCAGAAGAGGAAAGGTACTGTAACCCCCTCACGGCACTGGGCTCTGAGGCTGACACAGGGTTAGCTGGCCCCAGGGCTCTCCTCATGACCTGAGTGGAGGAGCTGATAGGAAGCAGCATCCTTAAGCAGGAAGTGAAGTTACTAAAAAGCTGATGATAAAAAATAAGCACTGTGTTTTCACCGGTGGTGTAGTTGGAGGGGGGCGGTGCACCCCGTCTGACGGGGGGGCAAGCAGCCCCTCCCTTCGGAGCCGTTCCCAGCAGGGGGAGCAAAACAGAGCCATACGTCAGTGCCCCAAAAGAGGTCAGTGCCCAATAACTTCTTCCAGCTCCTATTACAACTGCAACACTTTGCAGGGAGGGACTTCCTTCTCAGGCGTTTTTGGGGGCTGCATTCATTGGATCAGGACCATTCTGGTGTCGTTGGATTCCTCTCAGCCTGCCCTTTCCAATGCACTATGGCAAGTACACCTAATCATGAGTAAACATGCAAAACTGCTCACTTTCACTTTCCATAGGGATCTACTCATTTTTTCCTTCTGATTTTTTGGCCATAACATTTGAACGAAAGGAGCGATTTCAATTCCGTTTTCTGCATTGCATTCTGCTGGACATTCTGCATCCAACGGTGTATGGCAGGATGGGTGGCTCCCGAAGCTGTGATGTTAGCACATCCTCTCCCCAGGGTGCGTCATCCCCCCGTGCGTCAGCTGGCGCGGCCCACACCCCCCACACACCCCTAGTGATGCCACTGAAGACCAGGTACTTTTGAAGAAATGTTTACCATCCGAGAACGAACATCATTTCAATGAATTCTTCTCCATTTTACGCAAGCTCTTGATGTCTGGGTGGACGTCTGCACCCTACAGGGACAAACTACATGTTACATGAAATTGTTCCACCTGTCAGCAGCACTGAAACGTCTCTGACACCTTGATAAAGAGGATAAGTTGAGAAAAATATACGTAGATTTATTAGCAAGCATAGACATTCCAATAGAAAGATGAGCAACTCCCAGATAAAATGTGTATCTCAAAATTGGCTCATCCTATTTATTTCTAAGGCAAAATGTTTGTATCCCAGTTTCTGATTTTAAAAAGAGTCCAACCCAGCTAGAAACCTAATTTAAAAAGAACACAATAAATGTAGAAAACACAGTTTACACTCCCACTGATTGGAAAAACCTTTTTCCATGACATCCAACAGCTGAATTGAATTTTCACCCACAGTCCTCTGTCTGATTTTCCAAAAATCCAATTCAGCCAAGTTATCACAAAAGCCAGAACTACAATCCCTGAACAGCTTCACTGCTGGGAGAAGGACTCAATGGCTTTTGTTGCACAATGGAAAAAGCTGGAACATCCCTGTTTTCTCCATGGTTTCTAAATATGCAAACCACGGAAACAATCCACTAAAACATGCCATTAAAAACTACCATGAAGGTCCCCAAACAGATGATGGTGGGAGATCCCAGCAGGATATTCTCCACTGTGTGGACTCTTTAAAAGAGAGGAAGGAATTGCTGTGCTGTGGCTGAAACTGCACCCATGTCCCAGTCAGTCATGCGGCATCTTCTGCATTATTCAAGGCTGGATTCCTCCCCCAAGCTCTTGCTACTGCATGGGACAGTCTCCCCCTGCTACTTGTGAGTTCTTTCATGTAGTTTAAGGTTATCACTGTGGCTGAAGGTCCTTTCATACTTGGAGCACATGTAGTTTCCCACTTGTGTGAAGATTTTGATGATGTGCAAGGTTTTTTCTGTGCATGAAGCGCTTATCGCACAGAGAACATTTATAAGGATTGTCTCCTGTGTGGGTTCTTTAATGTGCACTATGTTGTGCTTTCTGCCTAAAGCTCTTGTCACAGTCAGTGCATTCATAGGGTTTCTCTCCTGTGTGAACCTTTTGATGTCTTTTAAAGGAATATTTCCTGGTGAAGCTCATTCCACACTCCAAACACTCATATGGCTTTTCTCCTGTATGGCTTCTTAGATGTGCTGTAAGATTTGATTTGATAGCAAAGCTTCTGCTGCAGTGGAGGCATTTGTATGGCTTCTTTCCTGTGTGTGTTCTTTGATGCACTCTGAGGTTTGGACTCCAAGCAAAGGTCTTACCACACTCCGAACACGGGTACAGTTTTTTCCCTGTGCTGGGTGTTCCACATCCAGAAATGTTCCTCTGACAGGAGATCTCCTCAAGCAACAAGGCTTTGTTGAGCTTTCCCTCTACGAGGATGCTGCCAGGATCGCCAGGATACTCACTCCCCTTCTCTTCTGTTTGTTTCTCTTGTTCCTGGAGGGCTCCTCCCAGACAGGGAATCAATTTCTCTATCTTTTCATCTGTGGGGTTTCCCTCTTGTCCCCATGGGCATTCCCAACTCCAAAGGGCATCTTCTGCATCTCTGTCCAACAACATCCCTGGGGCAACCCTCTCATTTTCCGAGCCCAGCATCCACCCTTCAGGAAGGAGGAGAGAAACTTGGTAAGAGCCCAGGAAAAAACAAAGCCCTTCACAGTTATGCACGTGGATTTCATTCCCTTTCTCCCAACCTATAGCCTCCCCCAGCTCAGGCAGCCCTAACCTAACAAAATCCCCACATGGTGATGTAGCAGCATGGGCCCAGCTTCCGCTATATCCTGTGGAGGATTTTTGGCCAGTAGAGACCACCTTGCAGTAAGGAAACATTTGTTCCCTTGCCCCGTAGTCACCCCCATGGGTCAACATGGACCTGCACCAGCTAGAGTGCTGCCAAAAGTCCACTTTGACCCAGGAAGGTGGAGCAGGTCCAGGATGAGACCAGTATTCGGCGTGTGCCACCACTGCCGAATCTATTCCTTTCCCAGGCCCGATCAGCCCTCCACCCAATCCCGATCACCGCTTTTTTCCATGGCAAAAATAGAGGCATGGAGGATGCAGAATGGAAGAGCGATAAGGAGGCAGCTGTGAGTAGGGAAGTCCCTTCTGTACTATGGGTCTTGCTGCCCACTTATGAGCACATCAGCTGTCTCTGGTGGCAGCAGAGAAGTGTGGCCTGCCAGAGAAAAGGGTGAAAAAGCCCTGCTCTGAATGCGCTGGAGAGGTGCTGAGATCCCTGAAGGGAGAAGCCAACACAGAGCCAATGTTGGCCCAGAAAAAGGGGTCCAAACTTGGACAATAAAAGGCACCTCCGTTCTTACCCAACAGGCTCAGCTCATCATCCTCTTCCTGCAAGAAGCCTGATGGAGCCTTCTGGACTGCGGAGGAGGAACTCTCAGCTGCCACCTGCAGGAGCAGAGAGAGGGGCTGTTTCAGGGTAGAGCAGGATGTCTTGGGGGGCTTGCAGGGGAAGGGCTACATGAAGAGGACAATTCTACCCCTGCCTACTTACTGGCCCTGCTTTGGCCCACAGTCCTGCACCACGAGACTCAGAACCCAATAGTGAACATTCTCCCTGAATGCATTTCTCCGACCTTTATCCATTTCATAGTCAGCACTCAAGGCAGCCAACACAAACTAGGCGCAACACCAGCACATCGCAAATATCCACAGGAATGTGCAGCACCAACACAGCAGTACAAAGAAGAGTCTCCCAAGAAAGGAGCGAGGCAGAGTCTCCTCAGGAGGCTGTTCCCAATCCTGGGCCGGCCTCTGGGGAAACCAGTTACCACATCCCAGTTGGATGCAGGCTGGATGATGGAGGGGCACAGAAGAATCTCTGTCCAGAGGTTAACCCCCAGGCAGGTTCAATGGAAGCAGGACTCAGGCACTCAGTCCCCACATGAGCAAGGCTGCAGAGATCAGCCAGCATGAGAGCAGCATCACCCGTTTGGAACTGGGCACTTGGACAACTTGCCTGAGGGTTAACATTTGGGTCGGAACGCCACCTGATGCCACCTCAGGTCTACCAAATCCCAACCAAACCCTTACCGTGAGCCTCCTGCGCTGTGAAACTTGGACATGCAGGACTTCCGGTTTCAATTACAGGGACACAGGCTGTAAATGAGAACCTGTCACTGAAACTGGAAGTTCAGCATGTCCAAGTTTCACAGCGCAGGAGGCTCACGGTAAGGAGGGGAATGACCTGCTTCTCGTTTGAGTGAGGCTTTCATTGGGGGGCACATGTTGGTGGTGGAGGACCCCGAGTTGGCCCCCGTTTGGACCCCTCATCTGCTGCTGATGCAAACCACATCAGGCAGCCTCATGAAAGGGCCAGGGCTGAACAGCACGTGGAACTCAGCCAGAAAATGAATGAAGGGACTGAGGCCGCCTGAGGAGAGACAGAAAGGAGGCAACTTCAAGCTGCACCTTGTCAAGAAGGGCCACATATTTCGAGCATTCCAATTTTTAAGAGTTTTGCTAGCTATACATCTCTCTCACATACACATATGAATCACCAGCCCTCAGAGCATTGATGAAGACTCCATCAGTTAAGCCCAGACAAGTGACTAGGGAGACGCCACTCTACCCAGGCAGGGACATCCCACAGCTCCACTTATAGAATCCTAGAGATGGAAGGGACCCACTAGGTCATCTAGTTCAACACCCAGACTGAAGCAGGTGGACAGAGGCAGGAACCACTGCAGACAGACCAGCGAGCAGGGGAAACAGCTCATCTGCTTTCTCCATCTCCTGGATTCCTGCTGCCTACATGAGAAAGCTTTGGCTAGGGACACTGCCTTGGAGCAGGTCTGAGGGCCACATTCCCCAAGCCAACATTGCAAGTCCAGTGGCAGGATAGCAAGGTTCTGCTCTGCTGTGTGATGCTTGGTCCACTCTTTCTTGGGACCCAGAAGGTTTTTGTGCCTTGCTCAAAGGAGGCCAAGTAGAGCTCAGCCTCAGAGTGCAGCCTCCTCCAGCATCTCCTGGGAACTCACTTCCTCCAGCAACTCCTGCCATTTGACTTCCCATTCCTCTGCACGTCCTGCAACAGGGTCCCTTTTCCCCTCTTCAGTCTGTGTATGGGATTCACCGATGCTCTGGGGCTGCAGGACATGAGATGAGTCTTCCATTCTTACAGGTCTTTAGCAGGACTTTGGGGCTTCTTCAAGGGACACCTCACAAAAGCAACACCAAGGTGCAGAAAGCTCTAGAGAGTGGTCAAGATTGCAACCTTGAGCTTCTGTATGGGAAATAATAGAAAGAGGATCACCTGGAAGTAGCCAGTGGGAATTGAGGGGGTTCAGCAGCCTCCCCAACAGGATCCCCTGCACCCACACTGAGGACAATGCCAAGAGAACATAGTTTCAGCTGCCTTCCAGGTGTTCCCCAGCATGCAATTAATCTGTGGAACTCCTTGCCACAAGATGTAATTATGGCACCTGGTCTAGATGCCTTTAAAAGGGGATTGGATAGATTTATGGAGAAAAGGTCATGGAAAGGTCCATCACTGGTTACAAGCTGTGAGGTTTAAGTACAACCTCCAGGTTTTAGAAGTAGACTACCTCCAACATTGCCCTGGGGGCTGGGGATAAGAATAGGCCCTCAGTTTGGCTGTACTTGTCCTAAGAGGCGACTAAACAGCCACTGGGTAGATGGGACTCATTAGCCTGGGAAGGCAGCTCATCTGAGAGAAGGAAAACTCTGATCCCAAACCTCCACTGCCTTGTGGCTACATCCAGTTATGGAAAAGGCTTCAGGAGTCAACCTCGAGGCAAAATCCGGAGCCAGAGTCCCTGAGGCAGTTCATGGCTGAACACAGTCACGTTCTGGCAACTCCTGCGATGCCGCTGGAACCAACTGTATTGGCCTCTGCCTTTCCATTGGACCATTTCAGCGATGTGGAGAGGGGGGATTTGCTGCATGGGTAACAGCCTATCCTCCATACCTACTTTACCGAGGCTTTGCGCACTGGGGAGAACACTCTGTTCCAGAACCACCATTCAGAGCGTGACACCATGGTCTTCCGAGACTGAAGGATGCCAACAACCTCCAACATACCAGATGCAAGGGAGTGGAAACCTGATATGGGTATCTTGAGCACTCCCTGAGGCAGCTGGTGGGCCACTGTGAGATTCAGGAAGATGGAGCAGATGAGCCCTTGGCTTGGTCCAGCATGGCTCTTCTTAGGCTCCCCCAAAGAGCATCCCTTGATACACATCTCAAGACAGTCTCCCACTTCCTTATAAGCCCCTTACAGCTCCAAGGCACACAATGCCATAGTCTTGCTGAAGATCAAGCCATATCCAAGTGAGAATTGCCCTGCTGGGTCAGAGCTGTGCTCCATCCACCCTGCTTTGCACAGTGACTGCCCAATGCCTCAAAGGAATGAATGGCAGAAGATGGGTGGAGCTCCCTCTCCCACTGTTGCTCCCCAACAGCTGGCACTCAGAGGTATATTGCCTGTGGAGCTGGAGGTTCCATTTTAACCCAAAATGGGACCCCCTCCTCTTTCCCTACAAGTGCTAAATCTTCTTAGAACCTTTAAGAGACAGACTTTGTCCAAAGTTGATTGATTCTTCTTTTGGGAGTCCAAGTGACACCTCCCACACCCTGCCTTGTTTTCATAGCAGTGATCTAACACCTTGCAATAAGATGGCCCTTAGAATGTTGAAACTGTTCAACTGTTTCATGGGCTGAAGAGTCCACCCTGGGACTTCCTCTTCAGCTTTCACATTACCAGGTCCTGCCCTTCAGGAAAGAAGAAGGTTTCTTTGACTGCAGTCAAAAGTAAGAAATCCATTTTAGAACCCAGGCCCCATACAACCCCCCCCCCCAAAAAAAAAAAAAAAAAACAGGCTAGCAAGCTGCTGTCCAGTCCAAACTTTGAAGTCATTTCACTTCAATGCAAAGAATAAAGACAGTGCAGATTTCCCCCCCTCTGTTCTGCAGCTCACAGGTGGAAGCCACAGCAAGGTCATTATATACTTTGAACATAGAAACCACCATCTCCTTCTTCCTCTTGCTTTGTCCAAGGTGGGAAAAAGGAGCTTCTCCATCTGCCTGCCTTGCTAGTCTCCCCTTTGGAGGTGCAAAGTCTTTCCTTTCACTCACCCAAATCCCCACCAAGCTAAGACCAGCAGAAGGACCAGGATCCAGCCACACCCAAATGGAGGAGAGGGCAGAGCTAAGCCAGTGCCTTTTATCAGCTCAAAGCCTCCCTCCTCTTAATAGAGTAGCAAAAGCCAGCTGTTGGTCATTTGGGATCTGCAAGGCCTCCTGGGAATTGTAGTTCACCTGAAGAAGACACCTGGCGTGCATGGAGAAGCCCAACAGCCCAAGTCAAGGAACAGAACAGCTCTCATAAGTTGAGAGTCTTAGGGACCCCATCTGTTGGAGGGCCAAGCAAGGGATGGAGCTCAAACTGTGGAGCTCCTGACTCAGCAGGGATTGCTCTACCATGACAGCAGCGACAGGACCACCATCCTGCCAACCAGACAGCCAGGTGCTACAAGGACAGGAGGGACAGGACAGCAGCACCCTTCTCTGTTCTCCTTCAGCCTCCTCACTGAGGCACTATGTGAATAGCTTGGTAGCTGCTGCTTTCTAGTCTCCCGCTTCATTTTTCCCAGCAAGCAAGGAACAGCTCAGAGCACACAGCACTGGTGTAGAAATGGCCCCATTTCTGGTGGGGGTGCCTGGGGTGCCCAGAGGCCTCGGGTGCCACTGTCAAGGGGGAGGGGTGACACCACTAGGACCTATATAGGTAAGATTGCCATTTGTAGGAATAATTCCATCGCATTCACTACCATTCGATGCAGAATTTACAGCTGAGTGCAATGAAAAAACCCGAATGGAAAAGAAAATATTTCTTTACTCAGCGTGTGGTTGGTCTGTGGAACTCCTTGCAACAGGATGTGGTGACAGCATCTGGCCTGGATGCCTTTAAAAGGGGATTGGACAAGTTTCTGGAGGAAAAATCCATTACGGGGTACAAGCCATGATGTGTATGCACAACCTCCTGATTTTAGAAATGGGCTATGTCAGAATGCCAGATGCAAGGGAGGGCACCAGGATGAGGTCTCTTGTTATCTGGTGTGCTCCCTGGAGCATTTGGTGGGCCGCTGTGAGATACATGGGCCTATGGCCTGATCCAGTGGGGCTGTTCTTATGTTCTTATGAGTGAAAAGATCTCCTCTCTCACAAGTTACGGCCCCAAAATCAGAAAACAAAAATGCAGCTGCCTTAAGGCACAAAAAGTGCATCTCCTTAACTCCAAACAGATCAGTGAAACTGGGTGTTTGAAGAGCTCAGGAGGGGTTCTGAGGACACAGCAGGGAACCAAGAAGATGCTATCAGGAGTCAGCTCCCTTTTCATGTCTCAGAGCTAACACTTGAACTCCTGTGCAGTTGCGTGAGTGTCATCAAGTTGGCCACTCTCTCCTTGGGTGGTTACTGATTGGTTTGGGTAACCTGCACTGCTCTATAGTAAAATAATGGAGGTGACGCCATGAGTTCTCAGCCCTGGTGACCCCAATCCTAGTGATGCCTTTGGTGGGAAGGTTGAGTGTTGTACACTGGCTCAGATTATTTTTAAAGTGGATTCAGGAGTTTCCAAGAACAATTCCAAGAACGAACATCATTTCAATGAATCCTTCACCATTTTACACAATCTCTTGATGCCTGGGTGAACTTCTGCACCCTACAGGGACAAACTGCAGGTTACATGAAGGTGTTCCATCAGTCAGCGGGACTGAAACATCTCTGACACCTTGATAAAGAGAATACGTTGTGAAAAATATATGCAGATTTATTAGCAAGCATAGAAAGATGAGCAGCTACCAGATAAAATGCGCATCTCAAAATCAGTTCCATTTATTTCTAAGGCAAAATGTTTATATGCCAGTTTCTGATTTTAAAAAGAGTCAATCTGGGCTAGAAATCTAATTTAAGAAGAACACAATAAATGTAGAAAACACAATTTACACTCCCACTGATTAGAAAAACCTTTTCCTTTGCACAATGGGGAAAGCTAGAACATCCCTGTTTTCTCCATGGTTTCCTAAATATGCAAACCACGGAAACAATCCACTAAAACATGCCATTAAAAACTACCATGAAGGTCCCCAAACCGATGAGGGTGGGAGATCCCAGCAGGATATTCTCCACTGTGTGGACTCTTTAAAAGAGAGGAAGGAATTGCTGTGCTGTGACTGAAACTGTACCCATGTCCCAGTCACCTGGCATCTTCTCCTGCATTATTCAAGGCTGGATTCCTCCCCCAAGCTCTTGCTACTGCATAGGACAGTCTCCTGCTCCTTGTGAGTTCTTTCATGTAGTTTAAGGTTATCACTGTGGCTGAAGGTCCTTTCACACTTGGAGCATTTATGCAGTTTCCCACTTGCGTGAAGATTTTGATGACCTGCAAGGTTTTTTCTGTACCTGAAGCTCTTTCCACACTCTGAACATTTATGAGGATTGTCTCCTGAGTGCGTTCTTTGATGTGTAATAATGTGAGTTTTCTGCCTAAACATCTTATCACACAAGGAACACTTATAAGGTTTCTTTCCTGTGTGATTCTCCTGATGTCTAGTAAGGTGTGCTTCCTGCCTAAAGCTCTTGTCACAGTCAGTGCATTCATAGGGTTTCTCTCCTGTGTGAACCTTTTGATGTCTTTTAAGGGACTGCTTCTGGTTGAAGCTCTTTCCACACTCTGAACATTTATGAGCATTGTCTCCTGTGTGGGTTCTTTGATGTGCAGTAAGGTGTGCTTTCTGCCTGAAGCTCTTGTCACACTCCGAACATTTATATGGTTTGTCTCCTGTATGGATTCTTAGATGTGCTGTAATATTTGATTTGTCAGCAAAGCTGCTGCTACAGTGGGGACATTTGTATGGCTTCTCACCTGTGTGTGTTCTTTGATGCACTCTGAGGCCTTCATTCCAAGCAAAGGTCTTTCCACACTCCGAACATTTATATGGTTTGTCTCCTGTATGGATTCTTAGATGTCTCCTAAATGTTGAGCCATCAGCAAAGCTGCTGCTACAGTGGGGGCATTTGTATGGCTTCTCTCCTGTGTGTGTTCTTTGATGCACTCTGAGGCCTTCACTCCAAGCAAAGGTCTTTCCACACTCCGAACATTTATATGGTTTATCTCCTGTATGGATTCTTAGATGTCTCTTAAAAGCTGAGCCATCAGCAAAGCTGCTGCTACAGTGGGGGCATTTGTATGGCTTTTCTCCTGTGTGTGTTCTTTGATGCACACTGAGGCCACCATACTGAACAAAGGTCTTTCCACACTCCAAACATTTATATGGTTTGTCTCCTGTATGGATTCTTAGATGTCTCCTAAATGTTGAGCCATCAGCAAAGCTGCTGCTGCAGTGGGGGCATTTGTATGGCTTCTCTCCTGTGTGTGTTCTTTGATGCACTCTGAGGTGACCTCTATGAGCAAAGCTCTTTCCACACTCCGAACATTTGTGCAGTTTTTTCCCTGTGTTGGGTGTTCTATGTCCAGAAGTGCTGCTCTGACTGGAGCTCTCCTCAGCCAACAAGGCTTTGTTGAGCTTTCCCTCTGCAGGGATGCTTCTAGGACACTTCTCCTTCTCCTCTGCTGCTTTCTCTTGTTCCTGGAGGGCTCCTCCCAGACAAGGAATTGATTTCTCCACCTTTTCCTCCGTGAGGTTTTCCTCTTCTGTCCTTGGGCTTTCCCAAGCCCTGAAGGGTCTCCATTTTTTCTCCATCCTTACCTAAGAGGCTCAGCTCCCTGTCCTCTTCCTGTCTGACGTCAGATGGAACCATGGACCGTGGAGGAGGAACTTCCAGCTGCCACCTGCAAGAGCAGACAGGGTCTATTTCAGGACAGAGTAGGGTGCCTTGGGAAGGCTTGCATGGGGAGGGTTACATGGAAGAGGACAATTCTACCCCTGCCTACTTACTGGCCCTGCTTTGGCCCATAGTCCTGGGCCACAAGACTCTTGGTTCCAAACTCAGAACCGATTGACTGAATAATGAACATTCTCCCTGTATGTGTATTTTTCTCTGAGCTTTTTCTGTCAGCACTCAAGGCAAGCAACACAAAGTAGGCACAACACCAGCACATAGCAAATATCCACAGGAATTCACAACCCCACCGTAGTAGTATGATGAAGAGTCTCCCAAGAAGGAGGCTGTTCCCAATTTTGGGCTGGCCAGAGAGGAAACTCTCTACCACACCCCAGTTGGATGCAGGCTGGATGGTGATGGGGCATAGAAGAGCACCTCTGATCAGATGTTACCCCCAGGCAGGTTCATATGGAAGCAGGACTCAGGCACTTGGTCCCCAAATGAGCAAGGCTGCAGAGGTCAACTAGCACGAGGGCTGCGTGACCAATTTGGAAATGGGTACCTGGACAACTTGCATCCATACAAACCTGTCCTAGGGTCAACATTTGGCTCAGATCGCCACCCGATGCCATCTCAGGTCTACCAAATCCCAACCAAAACCCTCATCATGATCCTCATGCACTGGCAGGAAACGGACATGTGGGACCTCTGGTTTCATTTACAGGGACACGCAGCTGCTGTAAATGAAAACCTGTCAATGAAACCAGCAGTCCCACACAGCACACCACTGTAGAAAGTTCATGGCAAGCAGCAGAATTACCCGCTTCTCGTTTGAGTGAGTGGGAAGCAGATCAGTGAGGTGGTGGTACATTGGTGCTGGTGGAGGACATGGGGTGAAAAGCACCCTGAGTTGGCCCCCACTTGGACCCCTCGTCATCAACCCGCATGAGGTGGCCTCAGCGATGGGCTGGGGCTGAACAGGCCACTGAACTCAGCCAGAAAATGAACAAGGGGACTGAAGACAGAGGGAGGAAGGAGGCAACTTCAAGTGACACTTTGTCAAGAACAACATTTCAAGTCCCTTGTGCCAGCCCAAGAGGGTCGCAAACATGCTGTAAAGCACGTTTGCGCCTCCTTGGGATTTGGCTGGGCCAGCACAGGGATATGTGCTGGCCCATGGAGGCTGAATCCAGCCTCCATGCTGACTTCACAGGGTGCTTTGCATTGGCCAAGCTCGGCTGACGCAAGGCTCTGCGGAAGGCGGGAGGGAAGCTTTCCGGGGTGGAGTGAGGGCAGTCCCGGGGCAGGCATGCAGGGAGCGGGTGGTGGGCTGGGACCTGGATCCTAGACCCATTCCCAAGCAGCGTGGAGGGGGCGCAAGTCTCTCTCTATATGCATACATGGCACATTCACATATAAATTGCCAGCCTTCAGAGCATTAAGAAATTGATGAGGACTATCAGATAATCCCAGACTAGTAATAAGAGAGACACCACCTTAGCCAGGTAATGACATCTGACAGCTCCACTTATGGAATCCCATAGTTGAAAGGGTACCACAAGTGACATCATCAAGCAAAATAAAACAAATAATTAAAGAAAAACAAGTAATTAAATAAAGGGAAGCCAGCCCTGTTCCACCAAGTGAATTGTCTTTGTAGCCTGCCTGCAAGAACCCCCCGCCCCCAAATATCAGTGAGATTTTCAGCCCTCCGCAGTGCCCAGTTCAGTGTAAATTCTTCTATTTCAAGCATTGCATAGTCAGGACCTAACTGGCTTTGCAAGTCTAAAAACAAATAAAAATTCCCCTTCCCAGCTGAAGCCTCTTTTTTCCTTTGGGGGTTGTTGCCTTCTGGAGGATTTGTTGAGCCCCACTTTCATCAGATCAGGACCATGCAGCCAGCATTGCATTCCCCTTTGCCTGACTTGACCAAGAGCCAACACCTTTGCTTACTCATGAGTAAACAAAGCTGTGTGGCTTGCTTTCACTTTCCATAGGGCTCAATACTTTCTTCTGCTTGGAGGGTGGGACTTCCTTTTTGGGGAGCCGCTTTCATTGGATAGGAACCATTCTGGTGTCATTGGATTCCTCTCCACTTGCCCTTTTCAATGGACTAAGGCAAGCTTGCCTACTTGCAAGTAAACACGCGATATGGCTCAGTTTCTCTTTCAATAGGGCTCCCTGCATTTTTTGGTTTCCAGTTTTTTGGCCATGACTTTTGATGGAAAGGAGATATTTCACTCCAGTTTTTTCCACTGTATTCTGCTGAAAATTCCACATCCAATGGTCTATGGCAGGGGTAAGAACATAAGAACAGCCCCACTGGATCAGGCCATAGGCCCATCAAATGCCCCAGGGAGCACAGCAGTCCTGTATCTCACAGCAGCCCACCAAATGCCCCAGGGAGCACAGCAGATGACCTCATTCTGGTGCCCTCCCTTGCATCTGGCATTCTGACATAGCCCATTTCTAAAATCAGGAGGTTGCATATGCACATCATGGCTTGTAACCCGTAATGGATTTTTCCTCCAGAAACTTGTCCAATCCCCTTTTAAAGGCATCCAGGCCAGATGCCGTCACCACATCCCGCGGCGAGGAGTTCCACAGACCAATCACACGCTGAGTAAAATATTTTCTTTTGTCTGTTCTGACTCTCCCAACACTCAATTTTAGTGGATGTCCCCTGGTTCTGGTGTTATGTGAGAGTGTAAAGAGCATCTCCCTATCCACTCTGTCCATCCCCTGCATAATTTTGTATGTCTCAATCATGTCCCCCCTCAGGCGTCTCTTTTCTAGGCTGAAGAGGCCCAAACGCCGTAGCCTTTCCTCATAAGGAAGGTGCCCCAAAACTTTTTGGCCAGAGGGCCGCATCAAATATCTGGCGTAGTCTGGAGGGCCGGGGAAAAAATTAAATAAATAAGAGATAGAACTTAGATGAGTGAATAAATGAACGAATGGGCTCATTCATTCCACCTCACTGGCCCTCAGAACACCCTCCAGATACAATCAGAGCACAGTTCTGGTCATGTTCAGTTGAGTGGCCCAGAGGCTTTCAGGGGACAAGAGGTTGGCCACGGGCTGAAAAGAGGCTTGCTGCGGGCCACATCTGGCCCCCAGGCCAGGGTTTGGAGACCCCTGGTCTAGGGCATGATGGGTTATTCCTAACCTCCACAATGTTAGCACTGTTGGGTCATTTGTGGCATCATCACCCCCCCCCCCAAAGCTGGTACCTGCAGTAGACTGCCCCCAGACCCACCTACAATTGGCTTTCAACCCACCTAGTGCGTCTCGACCTGCAGTCTAAGAAACACTGCTCTAGAAAAAAACAAAGGGTGGTCAAGATTGCCATTCTGAGCTCTTTTCTGATAAATAGCCGAAACAGAACTAGAGGGAACAAGCACCAGGAAGTGACCAGAGACATCACCTGCAGCCACACTGAGGACAAAGCCAGGGAAGGTTGTTTCAGCAGACTTCCAGGTGTCCCAACCTGTAATTATTCTGTGGAACTCCCTACCACAGGTTGTAGCAATGACACCTGGCCCAGATGCCTTTCAAAGGGAATTAGAAAGATTTAAGAAGGAAAAGTCCATCACTGGAAACAAGCCATGATGAGTATGTGCAACCTCCAGGCTTCAGAAGCAAACTTCCTCTGACATGTCAGATGCAAGGGAGTGGAAACAGGATACGGGTATCTTCAGTGGCCCTCAAGGCAGCTGGTGAGCCAGTGCAAGTATAGGAAGCTGGACCTTGGCCTACTTCAGGGTGGCTCTTCTAAGGCTTCCCCAAGGAGGACAACTCTTGCAACACATCACAAGACAGTCTACAAGCCCCTTACACAAGACTTCCTTACAAGCCCCTCATAGTTCCAAGGCATAGCTTGAAGGGACACAATGCCACAGTCCTGCTGAAGATCAACAAGTCTGCATGGGGGAACTCACTCATGAGAAGAGCCCTGCTGGGTCAGAGCTATGCTCCACCCAGTCTCCATCCACTCTACTTTGCACAGTGGCCACCTGAGGCCTCAAAGGCATTAAAAGCTGCAGATAGGTGCAGCTCCCTCTTGCCCTCCAGCACTGACATTCAGAGGTTACTCCCTGTGAAGCTGGAGGTGCCGTTTTAATCCCTGATGGGGCTACTTCTCTTTCCCTACAAGCGATAAATTTTCTTACAGTCCTTAAGACACAGGCAAAAGTTTCTCTTTCATTTTTGGTAGGCCAAGTGATGTCCACCACACCCTTCCTTGTTTCCATACCACCCTTCAGTAAGATGACAGCCAAATAAAACTAAATGTTAAACTATTTCATGGGCTGGAGAGTCCACTCTTGGGAGTTTATCTTCCATTTCCCAGTTCCTGGGTTCTGCCCTTCAGGAAAGAAGCAGGTTTCTTTGATGGCAACCAAAGGTCAGAAATTTATCCTAAAATCCTGCTCCATAGAACCCCCACCCCACTGACAAGCAAGCAAAGTGGAATTGCTGTCCAGTCCACACACTCACACACCCCCCATAGACTGTTTTGAAGTCCACTCTCTTCAATGTACAGCATAAAGACAGTGCAGATATTTCCCCTCTCACTTATGTGTCTCTCAGGTGGAGCTCACAGGAAGGCCATCTAAGCTTTGAACTTAGAAACAACCATCACTTTTTACCACTGGCCTTGCCAAGGTGGGGGAAAAAGCAGCTTCTCCAGCTACTTGCCTTGCTAGCTGCCACCTTTCACTCAACCAAACCCCAACAAGTTAAGACCAGCAGAAGGACCAAGATCCAACCACACCTTGATGGAGCAGAGGGCAGAGCTAAGCCAGTGCATTTTATCAGCTCTTTATAAGCCTTCCTGCACTTAACAGAGTAGCAGAAGCCAGCTGTTTGTCATTTGGGATTTACAAGGCCTCCTGGGAATTGTAGTTCACCTCAGGAAAACACCTGGCCTGAACTGAGAAACCCAACAGCTCTCATAAGTTGAGAGACTTAAGGACCCCGTCTGTTGGAGGGCCAAGCAAGGGGTGAAGGTGGTGATGGTGTTTGTGGAGCCAAAGGTGTGTCCTGACCCAGCATGGCTCACTCTTAACATGACAAGCAACAGGAGTACCATCCTGCCGACCAGAAGGCCAGGTACTGCAAGGACATGTGGAAAGGACATGGGAGGTGAGCGCCAGGTCCACCATCTCCTTCAGAAAGTGCTGAGGGCATTGCCTCAGTGGCACTTGATGAGAAGCCAGGCAAAGGTCCTCTTGCTGGGGGCTGCCATGGGATGACACTGCTGGGACACCTGGTGCTGCTGTCAGGAGTAGGACGTACGCCAGGGTTCTGTGACCTCAGGACAGACCAGGATGTGGCACCCCCCAATTCTCCTCCTCTGTTTTGTGCACACACATGGAGGGGTTCACACCTGCCACTGCTACCACCACTCCTGTCCAGCCTGCTTTGAAGGTGAAGCAGTGCAATCCCCCAGTGCTCCATCCCCCTCCCCCCACTGCTGCTCTGCGCCTCCTTCTTCCAAGTGGGGCATGCTGGGACCAGAAGGCTCATCCACTCCCAGTGGCATCACTAGGATGTGCGTCACCCGGTGTGGGAGGCCTGAGCGCCACCCCATGCAGTGGGCGGGGCAACGCCCCAGGTGGTGGGCGTGATGATGTACCATCGCCCTGCCCCCCCCCCGGTTTTTTGGCTGTACCTTCTGTTATAACACAGATATTTCAATGTGGTTTGTTTCATTGCATTCTGCATGAAATGACGCATTGATTGATATATAGCATGATGGTGTTATTCCTCCAAATTCTGATTTTAGTGATTTTGAAAACTTGTAGAGTCTCACACACACACCCCATGTCAACTTACTAACACCTTATTGCAGCAGTTCTCAAACATTTAGCACTGGGACCCACTTTTTAGAATGACAATCTGTCCAGGACCCATTGGAAGTGATGTCATAGCCAGAAGTGACATCATCAAGCACATTAAAATGTAAGTATAAATAATTAAAAGAAAAGAAATAATTAAATAAGGGGGAGCCAGTCCTGTTCCACCAAGTGAATCTACTGTGAAGTAAGTCCCATAGTGGTCAATGGGGCTTATTCTCAGGAAAGTGTGGGTAGGATTGCAGCATGTGAGCCCAATCCTATGCATGTCTACTCTGAATTAAATCCCATAGTGGTCAATGGTGTTTACCCTCAGGAAAGTGTGGGTAGGATTGCAGCCTGTGAGCCCAATCCTATGCATGTCTACTCTGAAGTAAGTTCCATAGTGGTCAATGGAGCTTACTCTGTAGTCTGCCTGCAATAACAACCCCCCAAAAAGAATCAGTGAGATCTTCAGCCCTCCCCAGAGCCCAGTTTAAAGTTCTTCTATTTCAGGCATATCAAGATAAAGACCCTCCTGGCTTTTCAAGTGCAAAATAGAAAACTCCCCTTACCAGTAGAAGCCTTTTTTGTCCTTTTTAGTGGGGGGGGGGGGAGGCCTGTGCCGCAGTGGCTGCCGCCTCTGTCCACCTGCTTCAGGCTGGGGGTTGGACTAGATGACTTCTTGGGTTCCTTCTAGGATTCTACAAGTGGGGCTGTCGGATGTCCCTGCCTGGGTAGAGAGGCGTCTCCCTTGTCACTCATCTGGGCTCCACCGATGGAGTGTTCATCAATTTCTTAATGCTCTGAGGGCTGGCGATTTATATGTGTACATGAGATACGAGTAGATATGTAGCTAGCAAGACTTTGAAAAATTGGAGTGCCTGAAATGTGTGGCCCTTCTTGACAAGGTGTCCCCTGAAGTTGCCTCCTTTCTCTCTTTCTCTTCAAGCGGCCTCAGTCCCCTTGTTCATTTTCTGAATGAATTCACTGTGCTGGACAGCTGTGGCCCATTCTTGCCTATGGGTCTAAAGCAAGACCAAAGCATAGACCAAGATGGGAGTACCACCCATACAGGTTTGGTCTAAACAATAGCAGTGGAGATACAGGAAACACACACCTAAAACCAACCCTTCAATTCCTACAACCAATTGGTTCAAATTATTACATTCAAATATGTAAATACCTAGATAGCGGCAAGTGGATGTTTATCCGAGGATTATGGTTCTGGAACATGGGATGCAAATGTGGGCGTTGTACTCCTGTGTTTTTCCCAAAACCCTCCATTTTATTACAGAGAAACAGACCTATCGCATACCTTGAATCACCTAACATTGTAGAAACTACCATTATAGTACATTGGGCCAATCTAGAAATCGCTAAAACATATCCAGAATGTCGCCCGTATACTGAGTCGTTATGGCAAAACTGGAGCAGAGCTCCCAAATCTAGATTCAAGCGTGATGGGTTAAATACTCTACTAGGAGGGATAGGTACAGGAGTAGGAATGTTAAACTCATATGAGTTGAAGTCTTCAGAAACAAACTGAGTAGATATGGTGAAATCAATCATAGAAATATTAACGGGGAACAGAGCCAACTGTTGAAAGTAGAATCTATCACTGAGAACCATATCAACACGTACATGTTGGCAACCTTCAGTCTCGAAAGACTCTGGTATCGCGCTCTGAAAGGTGGTTCTGGCACAACGTCTAGTGTGGCTGAAAAGGCCAATCCGGGAGTGACAATCCCTTCCACACCGGGAGCAAGTGCAGTCTGTCCCTGGTCTGTCTCCCTGGCTATGGGCCTTCCTTCTTTGCCTCTTTGCCTCAGACTGTGCAATGATCTCTCCCACCGTCGGAAGCAGCCCCTGGCGTCACGCTCTACGCCAATCGAGCAAAGACTTGTAACCGGTAAACTGCTGCTTCCCATGTTGTGCCGACGCCATATGGCAAAGTTGGAGTGTCCTCTCCAGTGCGCGAAGCGTAATAAGACATATTCAAGCCTTTGAAAACTTAACAGTAAAATCCTTGCAGCTCACAAATGAATGGGTCAGTGCAGCCATTGCACTGCAAAGCTTGGCCATTCAAACTGCTCAAAGGCAGATTGATAATGTTTTAAATGGAGAAATTCACGTTATAGGACAAACATGGCCCAACCTATGGGGTGACAGTAAATTTCCCAGGAAAGAAAGGTGGACAAAACTTGTCCACTCAGAGGTAGACCACAGCATGTTAATTGGTAGAATGATTGTAAAATCAGTAGTTCACCCAACCCCTAAGCAACTCACTGCTTATGAGATCGAAGTTCTTCCCTCAATTATAGAAAACTCCCTATGGAGGCCAGTGATACACAGCAAATTTGCAGGAAATGATGGCACTATGCTGATAGAATCAAACCATTGTGATGAATGGAGTCCCACACAGTGGATCTGTCCCACTCTCACACCTGCTGCTGAGCCCTGTGACTTATCCAGCAGTACATGTGTATGGGAACATATGGAAACCAAATCCCCACTAGTATTCTACAATGGAGTTGATTGCTTATGCATATTTTCATTCCAAGGAAAAATTAATTAATTAATCTAAAGCTCTACAGCAAGAAATGATTGACTTATCCCACAGAGCACAACTAGCCAAACTGGAGACTGTACTTCAAAATGGTCAAATTTCCCGATTAAACCAAAAAGGAAAAGAGCTACTTGTATATCACTGGTGGGACATTTTCAAAGGATACAGTCCCTCAGCAAACAACCTCTTAATGTTGGGGCTTCACCCCATTGTGATTACCATTGTTGTCCAACTATTATTTTGTATTTTCTTAATCCTGCTTATATGTTGGCAAAGGAAAAAGTATAACCAACTCTCAGAGCTGGCACAACAAATCCAGATGCTCAGCCAAAACCAATATTATAGGAAATAACTCCCAAGCCTAGAATTATGGAGAGATCATACTGGCAATTGGAACTCCCTGCCACTGGAGCCAGCAACAGAAGTGTGAATGTTAAGTGTGAATGCCAGCAACAGAAGTGTGAACAGAAGTGTGAATGTTAAGAAACTTAATGTTTCCTTAAAACTTTCTAGGTTCTTAAGGAAAAGAAAAGCAGGAGGAACCCTCCTAACCTTTGTGCCTCAGAGCATGCACAGAGTGCAAAATATCAGCAATCTTTTGTTTTAATCCTTTTTGTTTCAGCAACAAGAAAGGACAAAAAAAGGTATTTAAGAGAAAGACTAAAGGTTTCTAAATCTTGTTTCCTTTACAGGACAACTGTATACATTTTATTTTGTTTGATATAGCACCCCATTTTTGCCTGTTGTATGTTTCCCACAACAGACACTCTAACTGATGGACAGTGCGACCACTCATGTGATCTCAGCCCAAGGCGGGGAATCTGTTATGTGAAAATCCCCTTTTTCCTTACTTGTGATTTTATATCTGGTTATGTATTGTTGTTGGCAACCTTCAGTCTCGGTATCGCGCTCTGGATGGTGGTTCTGGCACAGCGTCTAGTGTGGCTAAAAAGGCCAATCCGGGAGTGACAGTCCCTTCCACACCGGGAGCAAGTGCAGTCTGCCCCTGGTCTGTCTCCCTGGCTATGGGCCTTCCTTCTTTGCCTCAAACTGTTGGCCAAGTGTCTCATCAGTTGCTGATCCTGCTTCATGCAAGAGGAGACTGTCTGGGACGTGACCCCCCATGCACAGCCTGCCAGGGAGACCAACCTGATGGTGGGGACACTGACACTTCTCAGTGGCGTAGCTGGAGGGGGTGAAAAGCCCCAGATTTGGCATTGAGCCTCACCGGCCCCTTCAGAGAAATTCCAGGTGGGAGGAGCAAAATGGAGGTGTACGCCTTCTGGGGAGGACTTCTGGGCATTTGCCTCCGTTCTGCTCACCCCCCCCGAATGGGGGGAGGGGAAGGGGCTTCTTGCACGCTGCGGGGAGGCTCCCTGCAAGACTTGGTGCCCTGCACCCCCTAGAGCTGCATCCCTCCCTCTTCCTTTCTGTATCAGCACTGAGTCCTGCAGGAAAACCCCCCTCCAGCTACGCCCCCGGCCCTTGAGCCTGGTGGCCCCCCCAGACCTGGAGTCACAAAGACTGAAGCATCAGCGCTCCCCTCCCCTCCCGATCCTTCCCACCCAGCGCAGCCCGGGACCCCCTTCGGCCCCACGGGCTGCAGGCTCGCCAGAGAGGCTGAGACCCGCACAGGGGGGGAAGAGGCAGAGGGGGGCTTCCCCATTCGCCCCTCTAGCAGTGCGGAGTCGCTGCTGTGAACCCTCGCAGTGCCCGGCAGCCTCCTGCACAGTGGCGTAGCCGGGGGGGCGAAGCACCAAGTCCTGCAGTGGGGCCCCTCGGAGCCAGTCCGGGCCAGGGGCGCGCGGGACCTGCTTGTGCTGCTCTCGCTCTCTGCTGCGCGGCACTGCGAGGGTTAAGCGAGCCATTGGGGGGCGGAGTGGGGCAGCCCCTTCCTCCTCAGCCCCCTTCCGCCTCCTGCACGTGGCGCCAGCAGCCTCTCCGGAGCATTCAGCTAGCCCGCGGGGAACCAGGAGGAGCCGCGGTCTGCGGGGGTAAGAAGGAGGGGCAGGGGGGAGGGAGGCCAGGCCAGGCTCCGGGGCCGTCTTGCCACGGGGCGGGGAGGGGCTGCCACTGTCCCCCCCTCCACTTGGGCTCTGCTGGGGGGCTGCGAGAATCGTGGGAAAGGCAGAAGCGAAGGGGCGAGACGGCTGCTCAGGAGGGAAAGGGGACCATGTGGGGGCACTGAGGACCCTCCCCGTCAAGACCCACCCGGAGGGGGGAACAGGCTGCCCAGGACCTGCTCTGGATCTGCGCCCAAAGGGCTGCGCCTGTTCTGAGAGGCGGACCTGGGAGAGAACCCCCATGGGGTGAAGGGGCATCTCTCCCCCCAGCCAGCCCCACTTGCAGCCTCACCCCACAGCCTGCAGGGGGCTAGTCCAGGAGGGGCAGTCAGAGCTCCCTGGTTCGCACAGACAGGCAAGCAGGAGAAGAAAGGAGGGCCTCTGAGACAGCCCCACCCTCCCAAAATGGGATGCCCCAATCTGTGGCTCAACTGGAAGGAAAGGGTTAGGAGGGGATGCCAAGCAGAAAGGGGTGGTCTCCCCCCCCCAGGCTTAGCACAAGGGGTGCTGATCTAGCCTCAAAAGGGGGGAGTCACAAAGCTGAGGGGCCACCAGAGAGAAGGCCCTGCCCCTTGCTGCCATCCACCTGACCCAGCCCTGGAAGCAGGGCCCCATTTGCTGACCTTGGAGGGAGAGCCAGCTGATCTGGAAGAAGGCAGTCCTTCAGGCCCCTCCATCCCAGACTGTGTGGGGTTTCAGAGTTCCAAATGGCATTCAGGAGCCCTCTCATCCAAACCCTGGACCTCTTCCCTTTCCAGAGGTCCACCAGGGAGAAAGAAAGAGTGAAACATGGATGTGGAGCTGATGGGAATCCTTCCAGCATCTGGGATTGGTCCAGGGAGCAGAGAGGTCATTAAGGAGCTGAGCCCCAGAAGGAGGCAGTGGGGAGGACGAGGGAAGAGCTCCAAGTGTATGTCCTGCAGAGAGTGACCTCCCTGAGTAGCCTGGAAACATCTGCAACTGAGAGGGGTGGGAAAGAAGCCCCCAGGTGGGTAGGTAGGCCCACGATCACAGCCCAGCCAGTGGAGGGGAAGGGGAGGGGGCAGAGAAGGAACACTGCAATACCCCCCCCCCATTGCCAATTGCATGCTGAACTCTTGGTCTGCTCTTGCGCGACTTTGTTTCCTTGGTGAGGGGTTTTTGTTATGGGGAGCAGAAAGGCTGGAACAGAGAGGGCTAAAAGGGGCCTTCATCTCTGAAATCAATGCCAAAAATAGCAGGATGAGGTAGAGACACTGGAGAAAAGGATTTTAGACCTAAAATGGAGGGGCCGGGTACTTTTTGACTCTGGTGTATGTTTACTTCATGTTGCATCTTCAGTTTATATATTTAAAATTGTATTTTATTTGTTCAACTGTCAGGATCTTTGCTGATTTCAACAGTGGCCGAGGCAAGGAAAATAAAAAGAAACTCTGCTGGACTTTGCAGCTGAAAAGGATCTTTCCAGCACCCCTGCCTGATCCAAAAGTCCCAGAGATTTTGTTGGAAGGTTGATGCTCTCAGAAGAAGGAATTGAGGAAGGTGAGCAGGAGGAGCGACTGAGCAGGGAAGATCCAGCCCCAATGTCTGCCCTGCGCAGAGGAACCGCCTTACCCAGCCTGCATCAAAACAGCCACGTCTTCCAAGGTGTGTGTCTCAGTGTCTCCCCTTTCCAGAGGTGCAGAGATAACTGGGCTTCCACCTCGGGCTGAAGTATTAGTGCCAGCAACAGGACGTCACCTGGAATGGTAACAGCTCCTCTCTTAGGGACTGGGCTTTGGGGAAGAATAGCGGCAGCAGGAATGACACAGAAGGAAAGGCGACCCTTAGTGGTCCTAAAAAAGGCATGTTTTGCAAGGAGATTGAGGCTGCAATCCTATCCATGCTTACCTGGGAGTAAACCTCACTGATTATAATGGGACTTGCTTCTCAGTAGACATGCATAAGGGCCCAATCCTATCCAGTTTTCCAGTGCAGGTACAGCCATGTCAATGGGGCATGCACTGCATCCTGTGGTGGGGAGGCAATCACAGAGCCCTCCTCAAGGTGTGGGAATCAGTGCCAAAAATCGCAGGATGAGGTAGAACAATTTTTCCCTTACCTCCTGTGATGTCCATGGGAGGTCTCTGCAGGGTGAGCGTTCGTGGGGGATTGACAGTGAGAGGAGAGAGGATTTGGAAGGGTCGTGGAGGCTTTGGTAAAGGTCGATACAGCGGTTTATTTGGGTGATGCTCTTTACATTCATCTGGTCCTATTTCAGCACAGGACCAGGAGACGTCAGTCCTTTATCAGGAACTCTGCCTGTTCAGTGTCAGAGGACAGGGATTGCCCCAAGAAATTGATTGGGTCCCACGGCTGAAAGGAAGTCCTTGGGCCCCAGAAGGCTGTCTCACGTAGGGTGGCTTGTCTGGGAAGGGGCTAGGGTGCTGCAGGCTCCCCTTCCCTTGTTCTGCCATAATCTACCCCTCCTGTTGTCCGTTTGAGGAGTCGTAGGGCCCCTGTGTTGGGTCCTTCGGGGTGAATTGGGCAGGCTGTCTTTTCTCCCTCCATGGGCCTAGTCTGTATTCCTGAGTGAGGGGTCGTTGTCCCCCCAGGATCAGGACCCTCTGACCCTTTCTGGGGCTTCCCTGGTCCCCGTGAGGTCAGGAAGGTGAGAGGTGATGCCACAGAGGTTACTGCCAACAGATCCTTTCCCCTCTCCTGCTCCTGAAAGTTCTACATGGATCTACTTGGATCTGTGCCAGCAATTGAGCTGGTCCAGTAGACCCGTAATGGCTGCTGGGGTTTGACAGTAGATTAGAACAAATCACTCAGCCCTGCCATTTTTGCTACGCTCCCGTGTGCAGGAATGTCAAGAGATTGGCTTTGGGAGAGTGCACTGGAGTAGCTGGTTCTGAAATGCCCAGATAGATTTGGCCTGGACTTCTTTTTCCCCCTGTTCTTCCTCAGCTCATTTGCTTGGTTGGGGACAAGGCTTCACTGTCCCAAAGGCAGCAGAATGCGAGATAATGCGAGACGCGGCCTGTGGAAATCAGCTCCTGTCCTTCCAGTGCAGTTGAGCTCAGTAGCATCTTTATGCCATTTAAGAATGAAACTGCTCACGGGAGACCCCACAGCACAAAATAGCCATGTTTTAGCATTCATATGATGACATTAAAGGTGCTGATAGGCCTGCGAGAGTCTAGGGAGGCCCTCCACCTGGGACTTCTCCACAGATACAATATCCACTAGGACTAACCAATCTGCCTCCATCCCAGCTCAGGTTGCAACAGGCCAAAGAGCCACGATTGTGCTCCTTCTGCACAACAGCTCATTGAGAGTCGGTCTCTGAGCAGAGTGGGATCCTGTGCATCCTTTCAAGGGGGTCAGTCAGTCAGTGCCAGAGCATCCAGTGGTGTTTACTTCTGAGTACACATCTCTAGACGCTTTGGAGATTCTACTTCCCTATTACACTAAGAACATAAGAAGAGCCTTGCTGGATCACGCCCAGGGCCCAACTAGTCTGGCTTCCTGCATTTCACAGCAACCCACCAGATTTCTCAGGGAGCATACTTGCATCTTGCTGGAACTCCCTTGCATCTGGCATTCTGTTTACCCTCACACCTCCCAACAAAGACATGCATGTCTACTCAGAAGTAAGTCTCATTAGAGTTGGTGAGGCTTACTACCAGGAAACTGTGGATAGGATTGGGCTGTTAATTCCTTGGTTGGGGGGGGGGGAGGGCGAAGTCTTCTGCCTTGAAGACAGATGCCAAGAACTCATTTAATTTCTCTGCCATCTCCAAGTCTCCTTTTATCGCCCCTTTCCCTCCCTCCCCATGCAGAGGGCCAACCATTTCTCTGGCGGGTTTCCAGCTTCTGACATATTTGAAGAAGCTTTTGTTATTCCCCTTAATGTTGCTGGCCATGTGTTCCTCATAGTCTCTCTTAGCCTCCTTATCACCTTCTTACATTTCTTTTGCCACAGTTTATGTTCCTTTTTATTCTCCTCATTAGGGCAAGACTTCCATTTACAGAAGGGCTTTCTTCCCCTTTACGGCCTCTCTAAGTTGGCTGGTTAGCCATGTGGGCACCTCCTGGACTTAGTGGAGCCCTTCTTCCTTTGCAGTACACAGTTCTCCTGGGCCTCTATTACTGTTGTTTTAAGCAGCCTCCATGTACTCTGGAGGAATTCGACTCTCTTTACCTTTCCTTTCAACCTCCTTCTAACCAGCCTCCTCATATGAGGAAACTCTGCCCATCAGAAGTCAAGAGTTTTTCTGTCAGATTTGCTTGGCACTCTTCCCCCGTCAAGCATGTTGAAACGGATCGCAGCATGGTCACTGTTCCCCAATGGCTCACCAACATTGATATCTCTAGCCATGTCCTGAGTTCCACACAGTATGAAATCCAGAGTCACCTCCTTCCAGTGGGCTACATGACTAGCTGCTCTAAGGCGGTCATTTAGCATGTCAAGGAATCCCATCTCTCTTCCATGACCAGAGCACAAATTCACCCAGTCTGTATTATCCAGAGGATAATTGAAGTCCCCCACGATTACAACCCTGTCCCTCCTTGACACCTCCCTGATCTGTTTCCTCATTTCAAGGTCTCCTTCTGGTTTCTGGCCCGGAGGACAATTACACCTCCTTCCCCACTATTACCCCACTTGGGCCTGCTAGTTTAACCCACAGTAATTCTATGGTGGAGGCAGATCTGGCTTCCATCTCAACTCTGCTAGATTCTACCCCTTCTTTGACATAAATGGCCATCCCTCCTCAAGACATCAACCGCTAATCAGGATTCTCTCTCCGATCCAGGAACCAGTGGACAAGTCAATGAGAATCTGAGGGAAACTTGTGAGATGTCATCGGACATTACCATGCTTGAGGTAGAGGAAGAGACTTTCAGAAAGCAAGATGGATCTGGGAGGGAGGAGGTAAGACAGACCCCTGCCTGGAGGACTAAACGCGTTTGTCTCCTTGAACTCCCAATCAAAGAGGAACATTCCAAATTAAGGACGTGTGAGATGTGTCCTTTGCATGAGGAAACTCCCAGCACAAGCACACATGAAAGGAGCCACACAAGGGAGAGAACGGCGCATCAAGAAAGATCAAGGAAGCAGGAGGGAAACCAGACACAGAAAGGGAGAAATAAATCTGGTGCTTGTCAGGGTGGCAATTTGAACATCCTCCCAGTCAATCTGCAGAAAGAAACTGAAAAGAGGAAGGAAAAATGCCCTCAGTGTGGAAAGACCTTCAACAGTAAATCACATTTTACAATACATAAAAGAACCCACACTGGAGAGAAGCCATATAAATGCTTAGCATGTGGGAAGTGTTTTAGTCAGCAAGCAAGCCTCACTAGACATCAAAGAATCCACACAGGTGAGAAACCATATAAATGCTTGGAGTGTGGAAACAGCTTCAGTGTGAGCTCAAGCCTGACTGTGCATCAAAGAACCCACACAGGGGAGAAGCCATATAAATGCTTGGAGTGTGGAAAGAGCTTCAGTCAAAGGTCACACCTGGCTGTGCATCAAAGAACCCACACAGGGGAGAAACCATATACATGCTTGGAGTGTGGAAAGTGTTTTAATCAGCAAGCAAGCCTCACTAACCATCAAAGAACCCACACAGGTGAGAAACCATATCAATGCTTGGAGTGTGGCATGAGCTTCAGTGTAAGCTCAATCCTGACTGTGCATCGAAGAACCCACACAGGGGAGATGCCATATAAATGTTTGGAGTGTGGAAAGAGCTTTAATGCAAGTGGAGTCCTCACTAAACATCAAAGAATCCACGCAGGTGAGAAACCATATAAATGCTTGGAGTGTGGAAAGAGCTTCAGTCAAAGGTCACACCTGGCAGTGCATCAAAGAACCCACATAGGTGAGAAACCATATAGATGCTTGGAGTGTGGAAAGTGTTTTAATCAGCAAGCAAGCCTCACTAGCCATCAAAGAACCCACACAGGTGAGAAACCATATCAATGCTTGGAGTGTGGAATGAGCTTCAGTGTAAGCTCAAACCTGACTGTGCATCGAAGAACCCATACAGGTGAGAAACCATATAAATGTTTGGAGTGTGGAAAGAGCTTTCGTGCAAGTGGAGACCTCACTAAACATCAAAGAATCCACACAGGAGAGAAACCATATAAATGTTTTGAGTGTGGAAAGAGCTTTAGTGCAAGTGGAGACCTCAGTAAACATCAAAGAATCCACACAGGAGAGAAACCATATAAATGTTTTGAGTGTGGAAAGAGCTTTAGTGCAAGTGGAGACCTCACTAAGCATCAAAGAATCCATACAGGGGAGAAGCCATATATATGCTTGGAGTGTGGGAGAAGCTTCAGTACAAATAGACACCTCACTAAATATCAAAGAATCCACACAGGTGAAAAACCATATTAATGTTTGGAGTGTGGAATGAGCTTCAGTGTGAACTCAAGCCTGACTTTGCAGCAAAGAACCGCCAAAGGAGAGAAGCCATATAAATGCTTGGAGTGTAGAAAGAGTTTCCGCTGGAGCTCAGATCTGACTTTGCACCTAAAACCCATACATGGGAGAAATTTCTTGGAAATAGTGTCGCCAGAGGTGGGGTGGCGCACCATATAAGCGGTTCCTGAGGAGATAAAAGCCCAGTTGCAGGGTGGGGTGGTGAGGCTGTTCCCAGGAGAAGCCAGCCGTCCATTGGCATTGTCAATTTGCCATCGTCTATTGCCGTCATTGGCATGAAGAATTCTCGCTAAATTCAAGCTTAGGGCCCCAAGCAGGGAAGGGCTTTGGAAGACTTAAGTAAGTGTTATTCTGCTGTGTGTGCCTGGCATTGACTGATTAATTGGTTTTCTGTCCTCGAGAAGAGGAGGAGGAGGGGGAGGCTTCCCCTTTCCGTTGTTTATTGACGCGTGAAGAAGCCTTGGAGGAGATTTGCCGAGCCTGCTATGGATATATGAGAATATAATTACAATTTCAAAACTTTAAATTTTGGTGGATTACAAATCAATCGTCCCTGGATATAGTTTGTGTTTTGGCGCATTCATTGCTTTGCCTTGGAGTTTTGTTTTCTTGCTGGATGTTTTGCATTTCTTTGGATGTGATAATAAATGGAATGTGGCTGGCATGGCAGCAGGAATTTAAACAGTAGAAATAAGCATAGTGCACTAGGAACATCTAGTGCAGAGGTGTCCAAACTTTTTGGCAGGAGGGCCACATCATCTCTCTGACACTGTGTTGGGGGGGGGGCGGGAATTAATTTACATTTCAAACTTGAATAAATTTACATCCATGAATATATTAGAGATGGAACTTATAAGAATGAATGAAGGTCTTGCAATAGCTCCAGGCCTAAAAAAAGGCCTTGCACAAAGCAGGGCTGGCCTTTCCTTTGCTGCCAATGCTGCATCACAGACATGAAACAGCAAGCAGTGGACGGAGCTCTTGTCCCGCAGGTCATGCGAGAGGTCAAACAATTGCCGTCATGCTGAGTGCAGTTGCGTAGGGCCAGCATGGGCTCCAGCAAGTCCCCAGAGGGCCAGAGGCTCACTGGGGGCTCCACGCAGGCCAGATTGGGAGCCCTAGAGGGCCACAAGTGGCCCCCGGGCCGGGGACTGGGCACACCTGATCTAGTGGATTAAAAACCACTTCAAGAACAGGTTTTGTGTTTATTAGTGAAGTAAGGAGGACAATACGCTGAGGACATCTAGTGGTCTTAAAGAACATTGCAAGAAAAAGGTTTTATTTGGCTTTGTAATTTTCTTTTGTTGCTTTTTATGGGTGAATAGTTGATTTGTTGTCAATGTGATGTGACGTATAGACAATTGAATGTGATATATTTGATTTCAGATATTTGAGTTTTCCAGGAAGGTAGAAAGAAGATGACGGGTAAAGGAGCCAAAGGAATCTGCAGCTCCCCAGCCCCAGAGACAGGCCTGGGAAAATTAGCGCAAGGGGAACTGAAAGGAAAAGGCTGGAAACAGGCAATGCAAGATAATATGGAGAAATGTTTGGAAAAGGGACAACAACAAACAAATCAATCTCCACAGGTCCAAGCTAGCCTGGATGTTTTAACTAAAAAATTACCGTAGATCAGTGTTTCTCAAACTGTGGGTTGGGACCCACTAGGTGGGTCGGGAGCTAATTTCAGGTGGGTCCCCAATCATTTCAATATTTTATCTTTAATATATTAGACTTGATGCTACCATGGAATGTGACTGCATTTGGGGAAATGTGACAGATCTGCACTTTGAATAGGCTACTATGTTATGCTTTTTACTCCTGGGTAAGTGTGGGTAGTTAGATTTCAGTCTAGGACTGTTAAAAATTTTGCTGCTTGATGATGTCATTTCTGGTCACGACATCACTTCCGGAGGGTCCTGACAGATTCTCATTCTAAGAAGTGGGTTCCAGTGATAAATGTGTCAGAACATAAGAACATTGCCTCGCCTTATCTCCGGGGCAGGCAAGCGTGAGGGTGGGGGGAGTCCAGCCAGCCAGCCAATCACTACTGTGGGAGGGGGGAGGGGAGGGACAAGAAAGAAAGTGAGCTGCAGCCTTGTGCAGGCCGGGGCTGCTGCTGAGTGTTCACCGCTGTCTGCAGTGCGCTCCACGTGCTCCTTCAGGCTGTTGCCCAGCTGTTGTGCAGCTCAATGCGCTGGGCAGGGCAGGGGCACCTGCCATCGCAACCCTCAGCAGCCCCCCCTCGCTCAGAGCAGGAGGCCAGGAGACAATGAGCTGTGTGTGCGTGTGGGGGGGGCCTCCGAGCGAGGGAGAAGCAGTCATTTGAAAGGGCTGAGTCCATGTCCTCTTCTTGTTCCCCCTTCCCACTGTATATGAACTTCAAGCACTCCTTTGGGAAGCCCAGCTTGCTAACCCCTTCCCATCTCCCCACAAATGAAGCTGGACAGGGTGGGGGAAGGGGGGAGAGTGAGCTTTTTAAAGAGATCCTTTGTACCTTTGTTTCTCAAGCCATTGAAAGGGTTAAGTTCATCTTGTTATGTGTAAAAAAGTTGAGTTTGACTGTGGAGGACCTGAGGGAAAACTGCTGCAGGAGAGGAGGCTGCGGGACCCGTGGAGGGAAGATAGAGGCTGCTGTGTGCAGAGGCCTATAAAAGGGGCTGCACAAGACTGGGCTTGGATAGACCACCAGGGAAGCCTTGCTGAGAGGAGCTTCAAGACTGAGCTGGGAGAGACCAGGCTGCTGAGAGCTGAAACCTGAGCTGAGGAGAGAGTTGCAGCAAGGAGTCCCTGGAAGAGCCACACAGAGAACCAGGGAGCAATCACACAACCCTTGGCCTCAAGTCCTGCTGCCTCCTGCCTGCATAGTGCCTGCCTGCCTGCCTGCCTCAGGGAATTTGGAACTAGGTTGTGTTTTCATTTGGTTAAGGTTCCATTCCGAACAATAAAGGCCTTAAACCTTTCGTTGGTGTCAGTGGTCTCTCTGGTCCTGCGTAACAATTTCCTCTTTCCTTCTTGTTTCTGCCCCTCCCACCTTATTGAATCCAAACTTTAAACTCCCTGGTGCAAAGCTGAGGCTTGCTAGCCCCTCTCCCCATAATCATTCACCACTGAGGAAGTTTTACTGGGGGGGGGAGAGGAAGAGTTAACTTTTATAAAAGGAAAAGTGTGTGTGTGTGTGTGAGATAGAGAGTACTTAAAACAGTTAAGGCTACAATCCTATCCTCACTTTCATGAGAGTAAGCCCATTGACTATTAAGGGACTTGCTTCTGAGTAGGCATGCCTAGGATTGGGCTCCCAGTCTATTCCCTCTTCTTGTTTTCCTCTCCACCTCCCCCCTTACTGTATGGGTCCCTTTTTGGGAGAAGGGCGGAATAAAAATAAAGTTTTATTATTATTATTATTATTATTATTATTATACAGTCACTGTTGCAGTATGCAGCTGACACCACAGCTCCAGAGACTCAAGGTCAGGCAGATACTCCCGGTAAATAACGAGGCACACGACACTGCTCCACCACCAGATGTTCTTTTACTTGAAGTATGTACAATAGTTACAGTTCAAAGGCAGTTTAGCAAGCAAACAGCACAGATAGCTCTCTTTCTCAATACTCCGATCAACAACCTCACCGACGTAGCTTCACGCAGACACTCCGCATAACATCTCCCACACAGCAGCTTGCACAGGCTGCAATATGTACTGGCACTGGCCAACGCAAGGCGGGCTACGATCTGGTGATCCTATGACTCACTGTCTGGTGACATATCTGGTGACATGGTGTTGTATCAGCCACTCCCATGATGCATCAGTGCTTCTACATTGTATGTATGCCGGCCAATACATCAAGGCCTAGCCTTGCTGTATCCAGCCTGTAAATTCTCTACAGGTCTGGGGCATATATCATAACAGTCACACTTCAGTCTCCCCTTGCAAAGCTTTTTGCAAACCTCCTTGCTAACCTCATTTCCCCCTATCCTCACCAATGAAGTTGGCCTAGAGGGAAAAAGTCCCTGCATTTGTGTGTGTGTGTGTGGGGGGGAGCATCTGTGAAAGAGAGAGAGAGAGAGAAGCCTGCCTGCCTGCCTGCCTGAGGTCCTGTCTCAATTGGGGGAATTCGAAACAAGGTCTTTCCATTGACTGGTTCAGGTTCCATTCCTCCTAATAAAAAGCCTTAAATTTGGCTTGGTGCCAGTGGTCTCCTTTGATCCTGTACAACAATAGCAAGAGATTGGTGGGAGCCCAGCGGTGAGAAGAGAAGGGGATGGGACAACTGGCAGGGAGAAGAGTGTGTGAAAGGAGAGACCAGTGACATTTGGAGAAAGGGCCCAACCAAGGGGAGGGAGGAATTGGGCAAAGTCCCAAAGGAAAGGAGAGGCAGCCCCAGAGTGGGGGCCTGGTTTCCACAGACCCTTGAGATCCAGCCAGCACCAGGGCAAGCCCTCCGCTGCCTTTGCCTCCCAGTCCAAGGTCCCAGTTGGCTCTGAAGTGGGACAGGTGGGCTGGGCCTCAAGACACTGTGGCCGGCCACTCCTGGTGGGCGGAAGAGGAGCCTCCTCTTGAAGGACCAGAGCCTCTAATTCTGCAGCCAGCCGAAGTGACGTAACCCTGAGGGGGAGCTTCTCCAGGGAGGCCCTGCCGTTACTTTGGTGAGGTTAGCTGTCCAGCCCTGGCCTTATCTGGCCCAACAGACTCCGAGGGCAGTGACAAGACAAGTCCTTCCAATTTGCCAGGGAGGTCCTTGTAACAAGCTCCCCATCACTGGCAGAAACTGAGGCTGGGAGGGTAGAAGAGCAAAGCTGGGAAAGCAGAAGGACAAGGGCATGAGTGGGCATTTGGAGAAGGGGACAGGAGATCAGGGGCTGGGGGCACCAAGGGGGAGACTCTGGCAGCCTTCTTAAAAACCTGAGCTGGCTGAGGGATCCATCTGCAGCCCTCCCCAGATGTACCTCTGTGACAAAGGCAAGTTCTGCCCTGAGGTTGAGAGGGATGTGTGACCCCTTCCCACCTTGAGCTCCGAGGCCCCTTTTGGGGAAGAAGAACCCGCCCTGCAGAGCACAGAGGAAATGGTGGGCCTCATCACCTGCATACTGTCAGGGCTTCCCCCAGAGGCTGGTGGTTGATGGGGCCTGGGGAAGATGCAGCGTCACAACCAGGCCTTCCCTGTTGGTTCTGGGCTTCCCAGAGGCAGTGGGAAGGACGGGACACTGCAGGGCACAAGGATTAGGCTGTGAGCTGGAAGAGGAAACTTTTCCTGTGCCTGTGTTAACTCTATCCTGCAGTAAACTTGGATCCTGTGGGGCTGAGCTGTCTGACCAAGGAGAGGGAGAGAGAGAGAGAGAGAGATCCTCCTAGCTGCTCAAGCCTGGTGTAGAGTCTTTTGTGGCCATTGCTCTGGCCTGGTGGTGCAAAGTGGCCTCCTTGCCTGGTGTGGCTGGTTCCCTCTTTTAGTCTCTGTGGGATCCGAGAAGCCGAGTCCCTGCCTGCCATCTCTTGATTCCCAGTTCAGCTCCTCTGTGGGTCTGCTTCCTCCTGGCACAATGTGAGGAAACCTGGAGCTTGGCTGCTGGTGTGTCCAGCAATCCTGGAATTGAAAGGCTGTGAAGAGGAGCGCCTGCATCCCTGCTGCAGGAAAAGAGACCCAGACCAAGCCCTTCTGTGATGGTTCTTGAACAGTGGGGCAGAAGGAGTGGGGCAAAGGGCTGGGGCTGCAGCAGAGCGAGGCACGAGCAGGGCTCCTCCTTGTTATACTCTCCCCAGGCATTTCCTCTCTGGCAGGGTAGAGATTCTGGCCTTACACTTCCTCATCAGTTTGCAAAGAGGGATCCCTCCTTGATTAGCTCCCCCCCCAAAGCCCCCCCCCAAATAGCCAGGCAGCTCCCAGCTCCTGTTTTCCCCTTTTTATTATCTTCCAGGCCCTCTCCTGGTCCACAGGGCAAAAGCCCAATTCCCCTCTAGTTACCTAACCTGCTTCTGCTCCCAGGGGGGCTGTGTGGTTGGAGAAGGATCCAAGTTTGTGTTCTGAGGTAGAATGTTGAATTCTGAGCTATGCAAAACAACAGCACAGGTGTGCTGTTTAATGGGAACTTTGTCTTAGATTTGCAGCCTAAACGGATGTCACTTCCAGCCATGACATCACTTCCAATGGGGCCCAACAGACTGTCATTCTAAAAAGTGGATCCTGGTGCTAAAAGGTTTGAGAACCACTGGTCTAGAAGACCAAAAGAAGGATGACTAAATTTGCCAGTTCCACCATTTGGCTTAGATCAGGGGAGCCCAAACCCTGGCCCAGGGGCCACTTGTGGCCCTTGGGGCCTCCTAATCTGACCCGCACAAAGCCCCCAATCTCCAATGAGCCTCTGGCCCTCCACACACTTTCTGGAGCCCGTGGTGGCCCGAAGCAATTGCTCTCAGCGTAGGACAACTGGTTAAGGCCCACTTCTTGCTGTTTCACGTCTGTGATGCAGCAGTGGCAGTGATGGAAAGGCCAGACCTGCTTTGATGGGACGTTTCAGCCCAAGACTGCTGCCAACACATGTTGGCAACCCTCAGTCTCGAAAGACTCTGGTATTGCGCTCTGAAAGGTGGTTCTGGAACAGCGTCTAGTGTGGTTGAAAAGACCGATTCGGGAGTGACAATCCCTTCCACACCGGGAGCAAGTGCAGTCTGTCCCTGGTCTGTCTCCCTGGCTATGGGCCTTCCTTCTTTGCCTCTTAGCCTCAGACTGTTGGCCAAGTGTCTCTTCAAACTGGGAAAGGCCATGCTGCACAGCCTGCCTCCAAGCGGGCCGCTCAGAGGCCAGGGTTTCCCACTTGTTGAGGTCCATCCCTAAGGCCTTCAGATCCCTCTTGCAGATGTCCTTGTATCGCAGCTGTGGTCTACCTGTAGGGTGCTTTCCTTGCACGAGTTCTCCATAGAGGAGATCCTTTGGGATCCGGCCATCATCCATTCTCACGACATGACCGAGCCAACGCAGGCGTCTCTGTTTCACACAAGCTTCAATTATATGCATCCCACCCACTCAAGCCAGAAGCAGGTCACTCCCCTCCTTACCATGAAGCTCATACGATGGTTTGAAACTTGGACGTGCAGGGCTTCCGGTTTCATGCACAGGTTTTCCTCTACAGCGGGTGTGCTGTCCCTGTAAATGCATCTGGAAGTCCCACACGTCCAGGTTTCGTGCCAGCACATGAGGATGATAGAAAGGGTTTTATTGGTTTTTTTTAGCACAGAAGTGGTAAACCTGAGATGGCATCAGGTGACATTTTGATCCCAACGTTAACCTACTGGCAGGTTTGTATGGATGCAAGTTGTCCAGGTACCCAGTTCCAAACTGATCATGCCGTCCTCGTGCTGGTTGACCTCTGCAGCCTTGCTCATCTGGGGACTAGTTCCCAAGTACCAGAATCCTGCTTTCATATGAACGTGCCTATGGATTCATGTTTGGGGCAGACGCTCTCTTCTATGCCCCATCGCCATGCAGCCTGCATCCTACTGGGATGTGGTAGAGACTTTACTCTGCTGCCAGTCCAAGATTGGAGAAGTAAATGTAAAGTCATGCACATTGGGGCAAAGTATCAAAACTTTACGTATACGCTACAGGGTTCTGAGCTGTCTGTGACAGATCAGGAGAGAGATCTTGGGGTGGTGGTGGACAGGTCGATGAAAGTGTCAACCCAATGTGCGGCTGCAGCAAAGAAGGCCAATTCTATGCTTGGGATCATTAGGAAAGGTATTGAGAACAAAATGGCTAATTGTATTGTATTGGCAACCTTCAGTCTCGAAAGACTATGGTATCGCGCTCTGAAAGGTGGTTCTGGCACAGCGTCTAGTGTGGCTGAAAAGGCCAATCCGGGAGTGACAATCCCTTCCACACCGGGAGCAAGTGCAGTCTGTCCCTGGTCTGTCTCCCTGGCTATGGGCCTTCCTTCTTTGCCTCTTAGCCTCAGACTGTTGGCAAAGTGTCTCTTCAAACTGGGAAAGGCCATGCTGCACAGCCTGCCTCCAAGCGGGCCGCTCAGAGGCCAGGGTTTCCCACTTGTTGAGGTCCATCCCTAAGGCCTTTAGATCCCTCTTGCAGATGTCCTTGTATCGCAGGCTAATGGCTAAAATGTATCGCAGGCTAAAATGGCTAATATTATAATGCAAATTGATGGTAAGGCCACACCTGGAGTATTGTGTCCAGTTCTGGTCGCCGCATCTCAAAAAGGTCAGAGTGGAAATGGAAAAGGTGCCAAAGAGAGCGAGTAAGATGATTGCTGGGCTGCGGCACCTTCCTTGTGAGGAAAGGCTACGGCGGCATTTGGGCTTCTTCAGCCTAGAAAAGAGACACCTGAGGGGGGACATGATTGAGACATACAAAATTATGCACGGGAAGGACAGATTGGATCGAGAGATGCTCTTTACACTCTCACATCCAGGGGGCATCCACTAAAATTGAGTATTAGGAGAGTTAGAACAGACAAAAGAAAATATTTCTTTACTCAGCATGTGGTTGGTCTGTGGAACTCCTTGCCGCGGGATGTAGTGACGGCCTCTGGCCTGGATGCCTTTAAAAGGGGATTGGACAAGTTTCTGGAGGAAAACTCCATTATGGGTTACAAGCCATGATGCGTATGCGCAACCTCCTGATTTTAGAAATGGGCCATGTCAGAATGCCAGATGCAAGGGAGGGCACCAGGATGAGGTCTTCTGTTATCTGGTGTGCTCCCTGGGGCATTTGGTGGGCCGCTGTGAGATCCAGGAAGCTGGACTAGATGGGCCTATGGCCTGATCCAGTGGGGCTGTTGACAATGACAATGCTGTGCCTGGTCAGTGCCGTGGAAAGGTTGAAAATGGCTGGGCTGGCTGGACCACTGGACACCCTGCTGCTCTCTTCCACACTTCTTCCTCCACTCCATCACCCACTTCCTTTTCCAACCTGGAGCAGGAACAGCAGTGGAGGAGCTGAGTGCACAGTGGGAAGCCCCTCCAGTCTGCCCGTGAGGTGATGGTCTCCTGGATGGGACAGCCCTGGCAGGAGCTGAGGCAGGGCCGTGAATCCAGGATTCCCCCTTTCAAACTTCACTGCAGCCCTGAGGTCGTTAGGTGGCCTCAGGCACCCCCCCCCCAACATTTGTTTTTGAGGTGCAATTCCAGAGGCATATTCCTTGTTGCAAGCAGGATGACACACACCAAGCACTTTGCAACAGAGAGTTATACCAAAGCTAAGCATTCCTATTAGGGGCTGACAACACAATAATAGCCTGATACAAAAATTAGGAAGGGGCATCCTTCGTTGGGTGAGCCCCAGCTCACTATTTAGATTCACGCCTTAGATTCAAAGGGATTAGACAAGTTTCTGGAGGAAAACTCCATCATAGGTTACAGGTCATGGTAGGTACTTGCAAGCTCCTGCTTTTAGTAGTGGGCTACAACAGAATGGCAGATGCAGGTTGTGTCTTGCTGTCTTGTGTGCTCCCTGAAACACTTGGTGGGCCACTGTGAGATACAGGAAGCTGGACTACAAAATCCCTTGACTTTCGATGGGCGGATTTCCCCCAAATGAGGAGGCTGGTTAGAAGGAGGTTGAAAGGGAAGGTAAAAAGAGTCCAGTCTCTCCAGAGTGCATGGAGGCTGCTTAAAACAACAGTAATAGAGGCCTAGCAGAGGTGTATACCGCAAAGAAAGAAGGGTTCCACTAAATCCAGGAGGGTGCCCGCATGGCTAACCAGCCAAGTTAGAGAGGCCGTAAAGGGCAAGGAAGCCCTTCCATAAATGAAAGTCTTGCCCTAATGAGGAGAATAAAAAGGAACATAAACTGTGGCAAAAGAAATGTAAGAAGGTGATACTGGAGGCCAAGCGAGACTATGAGGAACGCATGGCCAGCAACAATAAGGGGAATAATAAAAGCTTCTTCAAATATGTTAGAAGCAGGAAACCCGCCAGAGAAGCGGTTGGCCCTCTGGATGGTGAGGGAGGGAAAGGGGAGATAAAAGGAGACTTAGAGATGGCAGAGAAATTAAATGAGTTCTTTGCATCTGTCTTCACGGCAGAAGACCTCGGGCAGATACCGCTGCCCGAACGGCCCCTCCTAACCGAGGAGTTAAGTCAGATAGAGGTTAAAAGAGAAGATGTTTCAGACCTCATTGATAAATTAAAGATCAATAAGTCACCAGGCCCTGATGGCATACACCCAAGGGTTATTAAGGAATTGAAGAATGAAGTTGCAGATCTCTTGACTAAGGTATGCAACTTGTCCCTCAAAACGGCCACGGTGCCAGAAGATTGGAGGATAGCAAATGTCACGCCTATTTTTAAAAAGGGAAAGAGGGGGGACCCGGGAAACTATAGGCCGGTCAGCCTAACATCCATACCGGGTAAGATGGTGGAATGCCTCATCAAAGATAGGATCTCAAAACACATAGACGAACAGACCTTGCTGAGGGAGAGTCAGCATGGCTTCTGTAAGGGTAAGTCTTGCCTCACGAACCTTATAGAATTCTTTGAAAAGGTCAACAGGCATGTGGATGTGGGAGAACCCGTGGACATTATATATCTGGACTTTCAGAAGGCGTTTGACACGGTCCCTCACCAAGGGCTACTGAAAAAACTCCACAGTCAGGGAATTAGAGGACAGGTCCTCTCATGGATTGAGAACTGGTTGGAGGCCAGGAAACAGAGAGTGGGTGTCAATGGGCAATTTTCACAATGGAGAGAGGTGAAAAGCAGTGTGCCCCAAGGATCTGTCCTGGGACCGGTGCTTTTCAACCTCTTCATAAATGACCTGGAGACAGGGTTGAGCAGTGAAGTGGCTAAGTTTGCAGACGACACCAAACTTTTCCGAGTGGTAAAGACCAGAAGTGATTGTGAGGAGCTCCAGAAGGATCTCTCCAGACTGGCAGAATGGGCAGCAAAATGGCAGATGCGCTTCAATGTCAGTAAGTGTAAAGTCATGCACATTGGGGCAAAAAATCAAAACTTTAGATATAGGCTGATGGGTTCTGAGCTGTCTGTGACAGATCAGGAGAGAGATCTTGGGGTGGTGGTGGACAGGTTGATGAAAGTGTCGACCCAATGTGCGGCGGCAGTGAAGAAGGCCAATTCTATGCTTGGGATCATTAGGAAGGGTATTGAGAACAAAACGGCTAGTATTATAATGCCGTTGTACAAATCTATGGTAAGGCCACACCTGGAGTATTGTGTCCAGTTCTGGTCGCCGCATCTCAAAAAAGACATAGTGGAAATGGAAAAGGTGCAAAAGAGAGCGACTAAGATGATTGCTGGGCTGGGGCACCTTCCTTATGAGGAAAGGCTACAGCGTTTGGGCTTCTTCAGCCTAGAAAAGAGACGCCTGAGGGGGGACATGATTGAGACATACAAAATTATGCAGGGGATGGACAGAGTGGATAGGGAGATGCTCTTTACACTCTCACATAATACCAGAACCAGGGGACATCCACTAAAATTGAGTGTTGGGCGGGTTAGGACAGACAAAAGAAAATATTTCTTTACTCAGCGTGTGGTCGGTCTGTGGAACTCCTTGCCACAGGATGTGGTGCTGGCATCTAGCCTAGACGCCTTTAAAAGGGGATTGGACAAGTTTCTGGAGGAAAAATCCATTATGGGGTACAAGCCATGATGTGTCTGCGCAACCTCCTGATTTTAGGAATGGGTTATGTCAGAATGCCAGATGCAAGGGAGGGCACCAGGATGAGGTCTCTTGTTATCTGGTGTGCTCCCTGGGGCATTTGGTGGGCCGCTGTGAGATACAGGAAGCTGGACTAGATGGGCCTATGGCCTGATCCAGTGGGGCTGTTCTTATGTTCTTATGACTCGATGGGCCTTTGGCCTGATCCAGCAGGGCTCTTATGTGGGGACAAATTACAGGTTACATAACATTTTTCTAAGTTTCAGCAGCACTGAGATTCATTTGCAACTTAATAAAGAGGACACATAGTGAAAAATATACACTGATATATTAGCAAGCAGAGACATTTCAATATTAAGATAAGCAACTACTGGATAAAATGTGTACCTTAAAATCAGTCCTCCCATTTATTTCTAAGGCAAATTGTTTATATCCCAGTTTCTGATTTTGAAAAGAGTCCAACCCAGCTAGAAACCTAATTTAAAAAGAACACAATAAATGTAGAAAACACAGTTTACACTCCCACTGATTGGAAAAACCATTTCCTCGACATCCAACAGCTGAACTAAATTTTCACCCACAGTCCTCTGTCTGAGTTCCCAAAAATCCAATTCAGCCAAGTTATCACAAAAGCCAGAACTAGAATCCCTGAACAGCTTCGCTGCTGGGAGAAGGACTCAATGGCTTCCGTTGCACAATGGAAAAAGCTGGAACATCCCTGTTTTCTCCATGGTTTCCTAAATATGCAAACCACAGAAACAATCCACTAAAGCATTCCATTAAAAACTACCATGAAGGTCCCCAAACCGATGAGGGTGGGAGATTCCAGCAGGATTTTCTCCACTGTGTGGACTCTTTAAAACAGAGGAAGTATTTCTTTACTTAGCGTGTGGTTGGTCTGTGGAACTCCTTGCCACAGGATGTGGTGATGGCGTCTGGCCTGGATGCCTTTAAAAGGGGATTGGACAAGTTTCTGGAGGAAAAATCCATTATAGGTTATAAGCCATGATGTGTATGTGCAGCCTCCTGATTTTAGAAATGGGCTATGTCAGAATGCCAGATGCAAGGGAGGGCACCAGGATGAGGTTATCTGGTGTGCTCCCTGGGGCATTTGGTGGGCTGCTGTGAGATACAGGAAGCTGGACTAGATGGGCCTATGGCCTGATCCAGTGGGGCTGTTCTTATGTTCTTATGAAGGAATTGCTGTGCTGTGGCTGAAACAATCAGACAGTCACGTGGCATCTTCTCCTGCATTATTTAAGGCTGGATTCCTCCCCCAAGCTCTTACTACTGCATGGGATGGTCTCCCCCTGCTCCTTGTGAGTTCTTTCATGTAGTTTAAGGTTATCACTGCGGCTGAAGGTCCTTTCACACTTGGAGCATTTATGTAGCTTCCCACTTGTGTGAAGATTTTGATGACGTGCCAGGTTTTTTCTGTACCTGAAGCTCTTTCCACACTCTGAACATTTATGAGGATTGTCTCCTGTGTGGGTTCTTTGATGTGCAATAACGTGAGTTTTCTGCCTAAACATCTTATCACACAAGGAACACTTATAAGGTTTCTTTCCTGTGTGACTCTCCTGATGTCCAGTAAGGTGTGCTTTCTGCCTAAAGCTCTTGTCACAGTCAGTGCATTCATAGGGTTTCTCTCCTGTGTGAACCTTTTGGTGTCTTTTAAGGGACTGTTTCTGGTTGAAGCTCTTTCCACACTCAGAACACTCATATGGCTTCTCTCCTGTGTGTGTTCTTTCATGCAAATTGAGGTGATCACGCCGAGCAAAACTCTTGCCACACTCCGAACATAGGTATGGTTTTCCCCCTGTACTGGATGTTCCACATCCAGAAATGTTGCTCTGACTGGAGGTCTCCTCAAGTAACCAGGCTTTGTGGAGCTTTCCCTCTGTGGAGATGCTGCCAGGACGCTCACTCCCCCTCTCTTCTGTCTGTTTCTCTTGTTCCTGGAGAGCTCCTCCCAGACAAGGAATTGATTTCTCCATCTTTTCATCTGTGGGGTTTTCCTCTTGCCCCCTTGGGCATTCCCAACCCCAAAGGGTCTCTTCGTTTCTTCCCAACAACATTCCAGGTGGGTCCCTCTCATTTTCGCAGTGTGTCATATGCTCTGCAGGAAGAAGAGACACCTGGTTCAAACCCAGGGGAATATAAAGCCCCTACACAGTTATGCATGTGGATTTCATTCCCTTTGTCTCAACCTATATCCTTTCCCAGCTCAGGCAGACCAAGCTTAACTAAATCCATACGTGATAATGCAGCAGCGTAGGCCTGTCTTCCACTGTATCCCGAGGACCATTTTTGGCCAATGGAGGCCTCTTTGGGGTAAGAAAGCATTTGTTCCCTTTCCCCATGGTCACCCCCAGCAGCTGCCATGGGTCAACATGGACCTGCACCAGCTAGAATGTTGGCAAAACTTCACATTGAGCCAGAAGGCGGACCAAGCCGAACCCACCCCCTTCCCAGGCCTTATCTGCCCTCCTTCCCACCATCACTGCTCTGTTTCATGGCAAAAAGAGGCATGGAGGATGCAGAATGGAAGAGAGATCACGCGAATGGAGACATTCCTTCCACACTGTGGGTCACACCGCCCTCTGATGGGTCAAAGAGCCCTGCTCTGGAGAGGCGCTGAGCTCCCTTAAGGGAGAAGCAAAAATAGAGCTGAGGTTGGCCCAGCAGGTGTTTCAAACTTGGAAACACCTCCAGCCTCACCCAAGAGGCTCAGCAACCCGTCCTCTTCCTGTCCAAGGTCAGATGCATTTTTCTGGACTGCGAAGGAAGAACTCCCAGCTGCCACCTGCAGGAGCAGACAGGGTCTATTTCACGACAGAGTAGGGTGTCTTGGGGAGGCTTGGATGGGGAGGGCTATAAGGAAGAAAGCAATTCTATGCCTGCCTGCTTACTGGCCCTGCTTTAGCCCCTAGTCCTGGGCCATGAGACTCCTGGTTCCACACTCAGAACAGATGGACTGAATACTGAATATTCCCCTGAACATGTATTTTTTTGCAAGCTTTTTCTGTTTCATGGTGAGCACAAAGCAACACAAAGTAGGCACAACACCAGCACATCATAAATATCCACAGGAATTCACAGTCCCATCACAGCAGTACAAAGAAGAGTCTCCCAAGAAGGGAGTGAGGCAGAGTCTCCTCAGGAGGCTGTTCGCCCCTCTTGGGCTGTCTGCAGAGCACTGGCATAGCTAGTGGGGGGCGGGGGGCAGTCCGCTCCAGCTACCACCCTTGGGGGGTGACACGACAAATGACCCAACGTCGCGGAGGTTTGGTGTAACCCCATCATGCTATATACCGTTGGATGTGGAATCTCCAGCTGAATGCGATGCAAAAACCCAGAATGAAATATCTCCTTTCCATCAAATGGTATGGCCAAAAAACCATAAACAAAAAAATGCGGGGAGCCCTAACCAAGCCAAAGCGTAACCAAGCCATATCGAGCGCTTACTCGCGCATAGGCGAACATGCCTTAGTCCATTGGAAAGGGCAGGCTGAGAGGAATTCAAGGACACCACAATGGTCCCTGTCCAATAAAAGCAGCCTCCAAAAACACCCAAGAAGGAAGGCATTCCCTCCAAGCAGACGAATGTATTGAGCCCTATGGAAAGCAAAAAGGAGAAAGGAAAGCCACATGCTTGCATTTACTCGCAAGTAAACAAACGTGCCCTGGCTTCTGGTCAAGTCAGGCAAAGGGGAATACAACGCTAGCAGCATGGTTCCCATCTGATGAAAGTGTAGCTAAACAAATGCTCCAGAAAGGAGCCCCCCCCCCCCAAAGAATAAAACAGAGGCTTGAGCTAGTAAGGTGGGCACTGGGGAGGGCTGAAAATCTCACTGATTTATTTATTGTGGGGTGTTATTGCAGGCAGGCTACGGGGAAAATTCACTTGGTGAAACAGGGCTGGCTTCCCCTTATTTAATTATTTGTTTTACTTTGTTGTTGGCAACCTTTAGTCTCGAAAGTATGGTATCGCGCTCTGAAAGGTGGTTCTGGAACAGCGTCTAGTGTGGCTGAAAAGGCCGATTCGGGAGTGACAATCCCTTCCACGCCGGGAGCAAGTGCAGTCTGTCCCTGGTCTGTCTCCCTGGCTATGGGCCTTCCTTCTTTGCCTCTTAGCCTCAGACTGTTGGCCAAGTGTCTCTTCAAACTGGGAAAGGCCATGCTGCACAGCCTGCCTCCAAGCGGGCCGCTCAGAGGCCAGGGTTTCCCACTTGTTGAGGTCCACTCCTAAGGCCTTCAGATCCCTCTTGCAGATGTCCTTGTATCGCAGCTGTGGTCTACCTGTAGGGCGCTTTCCTTGCACGAGTTCTCCATAGAAGAGATCCTTTGGGATCCGGCCATCATCCATTCTCACAATATGACCGAGCCAACGCAGGCGTCTCTGTTTCAGTAGTGCGTACATGCTAGGGATTCCAGCACGTTCCAGGACTGTGTTGTTTGGAACTTTGTCCTGCCAGGTGATGCCGAGAATGCGTCGGAGGCAGCGCATGTGGAAAGCGTTCGGTTTCCTCTCCTGTTGTGAGTGAAGAGTCCATGACTCGCTGCAGTACAGAAGTGTACTCAGGACGCAAGCTCTGTAGACCTGGATCTTGGTACGTTCTGTCAGCTTCTTGTTGGACCAGACTCTCTTTGTGAGTCTGGAAAACGTGGTAGCTGCTTTACCAATGCGTTTGTTTAGCTCAGTATCGAGAGAAAGAGTGTCGGAGATCGTTGAGCCAAGGTACACAAAGTCATGGACAACCTCCAGTTCATGCGCAGAGATTGTAATACAGGGAGGTGAGTCCACATCCTGAACCATGACCTGTGTTTTCTTCAGGCTGATCGTCAGTCCAAAATCTTGGCAGGCCTTGCTAAAACGATCCATGAGCTGCTGGAGATCTTTGGCAGAGTGGGTAGTGACAGCTGCATCGTCGGCAAAGAGGAAGTCACGCAGACATTTCAGCTGGACTTTGGACTTTGTTCTCAGTCTGGAGAGGTTGAAGAGCTTTCCATTTACTTTAATTATTTATAATTATTTATTTCATTTTGCCTGATGATGTCACTTCCAGCTGTGACATCACTTCCAGTGGGTCCCAGACAAATTGTCATTAGAAAAAGTGGGTCCCAGTGTTAAAAGTTTCAGAACCACTGCCTTAACTCAAAACAGGTCAGTTAGACATTCGGGGGTGACACCCTAGTGATCAAAATTCTGGAAATTGTGGCTTTTAGGAATAATACCATCATGTTATCTACCATTTGATGCAGAATTTCATCCATTGCTTGTGGGGAAATATTCACTGCATTTATTTTCTGGCCATTGTTATTATTCATTTCATGTCATGACTGTTACTAGCTCTCAGTCTCACCTGCCTCACAGAGGTAGTAGCTTGTTCAAAGTATAGGTCTCTCGCATTTCCCCAAATGCAGTCACATCGCATGGGAGCATCAAGTCTAACATATTAAAAATAAAATATTGAAATGAAGGGGGACCCACCTGTATTGGCTCGTGACCCGACTGACTGAGAAACACTGCTCTAGAACAAAGCAAAGGGTGGTCAAGACTGCCATTCTGAGCTCTTTCCTGGGAAATAGCAGAAACAGAACGAGAGGGAACAAGCACCAGGAAGTGGCCAGATACATCACCTGCAGCCACACTGAGGACAAAGCCAGGGAAGGTTGTTTCAACAGCCTTCCAGGTGCCCCAGACTGTAATTATTCTGCGGAACTCCTTACCACAGGTTGTAGTTATGGCACCTGGCCCAGGAGCCTTTAAAAGGGGATTGGAAAGATTTAAGGAGGAGATTTAAGATTTCCATCACTGGAAATAAGCCGTGATGAGTATGTGCAGCCTCCAGGTTTGAGAAGCAGACTACCACTTCCTTACAAGCCCCTCAAAGTTCCAAGGCATGGCTTGAAGGGACACAATGCCACAGTCCTGCTGAAGATCAACAGTTCTGCATGTGGGAGCTCAAACACATGTTCTCTCTTAACATGACAAGCAACAGGACTCTTAACATCCTGCCAACCAGAAGGACAGGTACTGCAAGGACATGTGGACAGGACATGGGAGGTGAGCACCAGGTCCACCATCTCCTTCAGAAAGTGCTGAGGGCATTGCCTCAGTGGCACTTGATGAGAAGCCAGGCAAAGGTCCTCTTGCTGGGGGCTGCCATGGGATGACACTGCTGGGACACCTGGTGCTGCTGTCAGGAGTAGGACGTACGTCAGGGTTCTGTGACCTCAGGACAGACCAGGATGTGGCACCCCCCAATTCTCCTCCTCTGTTTTGTGCACACACATGGAGGGGTTCACACCTGCCACTGCTACCACCACTCCTGTCCAGCCTGCTTTGAAGGTGAAGCAGTGCAATCCTCAAGTGCTCCATCCCCCTCCCCTCACTGCTGTTCTGCGCCTCCTTCTTCCAAGTGGGGCATGCTGGGACCAGAAGGCTCATCCACTCCCAGTGGCGTCACTAGGATTTGCGTCACCCGGTGCGGGAGGCCTGCGCGTCACCCCATGCAGTGGGCGGGGAATGCCTCAGGTGGTGGGTGTGGTGATGCACCATCGCCCCGCCCTCACTGGTTTTTGGCTGTACCTTCTGTTAGAACACAGATATTTCAATGTGGTTTGTTTCATTGCATTCTGCATGAAATGACGCATTGATTGATATATAGCATGATGGTGTTAGTCCTCCAAATTCTGATTTTAGTGATTTTGAAAACTTGTAGAGCCCAATCCTATGCATGTCTACTCAGAAGTAAGTCCCATAGTGGTCAATGTAGTCTGCCTGCAATAACAACCCCCCCCCAAAAGAATCAGTGAGATTTCCAGCCCTCCCCAGTGCCTACTTTAAAGTAATTTCAAGTTATTTCAAGCGTATCAAGATAAAGAGCCACCTGGCTTTACAAGTGCAAAATAGAAAATATTCCCCTTACCATTCAAGCCTCTTTTTTGTCCTTTTTAGTGGGGGGGGGGGGGGGGGGAGGCTGCCTTCTGGAGCCTTTGTTGAGCTCCAGTTCCATCAGGACCATTCTGGTATCCTCACATTCCCCTTTGCCTGGCCTGACCACCAGCCAAGGCACGTCTGCCTACTTGCGAGTAAATGCAACCGTGAGGCTGCTTTGCTTTCCATAGGGCTCCATAAACTCGCAGATGGGAGGGGGGACCTCCTTCTCGGGTGTTTTTGGGGGCTGCATTCATTGGATCAGGACCATTCTGACGTCCTTGGAGTCTTCTCAGCCTGCCTTGAGTTCTCTGAGAACTAAGGCAAGTTTGCCTACTCGTGAGTAAATGTGGCTTCGTTTCGGGCTCAATACATTCATTATCATGAGCCCAATTATTACCGCTGCATTAAGGTTCACTTCTTGTCACAGGGTGCTCTTTCAATTGTGTGCCCACCTAGATCCCATTCAACTCCCTCACCAACACAGAGGTGCCTGGAGTCCTTTCAGACTCACCAGTAATTAGATTAAGGCTGCAGTCCTTCCATTCTCACATGAGAATCAGTCCCATTGAACACAACAGGACTTACTTCTGAGTAGGCAGGCAGAGGATTGTGGAGCAAGGCACCAGAGTCGCAGGTGGGCAGTGTAAAAAAAAAAACACTTTAATGCATTCCAACAGCAAGCTGTTGATTGTGATGCAATAACCACTGTTTCTCCTTTGTGAGGTGAGGGTCTCCACACTACTAAGATCCTCTGAATCCATGCAAAGTCACGTTGGACTCCTGTACCTATCACTGTGTGTTAGGCTCCTTTGATTTCCCCTTCAAAGCCCTGGCTACAATCCTTTCTCCTCCTTTCCTCTTTGCAGCTGAGGGACTGTTAAGATCTACCATTATTTAATAGCAAGTTGTTTTATTCTGCCTTAACTACTTTCCCTTCGGAAGGGCAAGACTGGACAACCTGAATCCTTATTCAGAATAAAGGGAAACATTTATAAAGAAATCCCCAGTCATCTCCCAGGGTAACTTGGCATCTAGCTTTTACACTAAATCCTTAACCTTTTGGTTTGGAAGCTATTCCTTTCTTAAAATTCTTCCTATGAGGGAGCTGAGTTCACTACACAACATAAATCTGAACCTAATTCAAGACCCCTTTTATTAAATCGAGCTGCATATTTTATTTCTGGGCTTATTCTCTCTGAACACTGCAACAAGGTGACATAAGACACCTGCTGGATCAGGACAAAGGCCATCAAGTCCACCTTCATGCATCTCACATGGGCTCACCAGATGCCTCAGGGAGCACACAAGATAACAATATACCTGTATCCTGTTGCCACTTCCTCACATCTGGCATTCAATGGTGAGCTTCCTGTAAAACCCAGAGGAGGCATAAACCCATCATGGCTTGTAACCTCTGATGGACCTTTCATCCATCAATCTCTCCAGTTCAGATTAGTTACATACTGCGCAAACAAATATTTCCTTTAGGGCGCAATCCCAACCCCTTATGTCAGTGCTTTCCAGCACTGACATAAGGCCAATGCAGCTCTGAGGGAACAAACATTCCTTTACTTTGAGGGGGCCTCCATGAGTGACACCCAACTGCAGCACATGTCCCATTGGCACCGCTATGCCAGTGCTGGAAAGCACTGACATAAGGGGATAGGATTGCGCCCTTAGTCTCTTCCAGGTTTTCCACTAGCCAAGCTTCTGGCATAACACAATGGCTCCAATTTCTGTCATTTTCTGTTGTCCACAATTTTGGATGATTTAATGGCAAGCTGTTTATTAATTATTATTAATATTATACTTTATTTTTACCCCGCCTTTCTCCCCAAAGGGACTCAAGGCGGCTTACAAAACAAGTTAAGAACATAAGAACAGCCCCACTGGATCAGGCCAGAGGCCCATCTAGTCCAGCTTCCTGGATCTCACAGCGGCCCACCAAATGCCCAGGGAGCACACCAGATAACAAGAGACCTCATCCTGGTGCCCTCCCTTGCATCTGGCATTCTGACATAGCCCATTTCTAAAATCAGGAGGTTGCGCATACACATCATGGCTTGTACCCCATAATGGATTTTTCCTCCAGAAACTTGTCCAATCCCCCTTTAAAGGCGTCCAGGACAGATGCCATCACCACACCCTGTGGCAAGGAGTTCCACAGACCAACCACACGCTGAATAAAGAAATATTTTCTTTTGTCCAACTCTCCCAACACTCAGTTTTAGTGGATGTCCCCTGGTTCTGGTGTTATGTGAGAGCGTAAAGAGCATCTCTCGATCCTGTCCATCCATTAATTATTATCTTCTTATGTTCTGTTTTTCAACTTTTTAAATTGATATTAAGTAATGTTTCCTACTATGTTTGTTTTTCAAGATGGAAATATTTTATTAAATATCAGCCAGACTAGAAGAGAGTGTGAGGAACTGCACTATGAGAAGTGGGCAAAAAGGACTAAAACACAAGACTTTAGTGTTTTAGAACAGGTTCTATCAACCAAGAAAGAGAGGGAGCCTTACCGAGCAAGGCCACAATCCTCCAGTTCTCCTCCATGACTTCTGTGTGCAGAGCCTTTTGGTCTGGATCCAGTAGAGTCCACTCCTCTTCCGTGAAATGCACAGCCACCTTGTCAAAGGACACCAGACCCTGAAAGAAAAAGTAACAGTTTCTCCTAACAGGCAACTCAGGGGTCCTTCTACACACAAGCACAGTCTGAAAGGGGAACTGAGCTGGTGCCAGAACTCGGGGAATGGGCTGTATCTTTTGGGGGGATGGCCAGGTTAATGCTCGAAGCTGAGTGGCATCCGCATCTGTCCAAACAGGCAGACTTCTCCTACTGAGAGGGAGAGACCAAGATTCCTATAGGACCCAGGAGATGTGAAGGAAATAGAAGCACACAGACCGGCCACTCCCCGGCCCCCCAACATTCATTGCCTTACCTGATCAGGGTGTAAGGAAGCTGCTTCCACTCCGGCACAAGGAAGAGAGGAGCCAGGATGAGCCACCAGGGCCATTCGACCACCTGAGCCAGAGAAACATTTGTACACAGTATTGAAAATGAGATACTGAAAACAAGTTTGTCTCAATATCAGTGTGTCAATAGATTGATATTGTATCAATACAAAGACATAGTGGAAATGGAAAAGGTGCAAAAGAGAGCAACTAAGGCTGGGGCACCTTCCTTATGAGGAAAGGCTACGGCGTTTGAACCTCTTCAGCCTAGAAAAGAGGCGCCTGAGGGGGGACATGATTGAGACATACAAAATTATGCAGGGAATGGACAGAGTGGATAGGGAGATGCTCTTTACACTCTCACATAACACCAGAACCAGGGGACATCCACTAAAATTGAGTGTTGGGAGAGTTAGAACAGACAAAAGAAGATATTTCTTTACTCAGCGTGTGGTTGGTCTGTGGAACTCCTTGCCACAGGATGTGGTGATGGTGTCTGGCCTGGACGCCTTTAAAAGGGGATTGGACAAGTTTCTGGAGGAAAAATCCATGATGGGTTACAAGCCATGATGTGTATGCGCAACCTCCTGATTTTAGAAATGGGCTATGTCAGAAGGCCAGATGCAGGGGAGGGCACCAGGATGAGGTTTCTAGTTATCTGGTGTGCTCCCTGGGGCATTTGGTGGGTCGCTGTGAGATACAGGAAGCTGGACAAGATGGGCCTGTGGCCTGATCCAGTGGGGCTGTTCTTATGTTCTTAATATCAATGTCCCAATATCTACTTATTGGGAATGCTTCGCAGTGCTGCTTTGCTTGTGCCGCGTCTACTGTGCAAGACTTAGTACAAGTAAACACATACTGTGAATATGGTCCCAGGTAACACAGAGACAGAAACACAAATTCAGACTGAGAGAGGTGGTCAAGCCGAGCATCTCCCCAAAATGACTCGGAGATGGAAAAACAGAGAAAATCAAAGATTTCAGGCATTCTGAAGAGGCAGAGACCAAGTGGGAAAACTTCCCCCCCCCCAAACCTCACCCAGCAAAGTGGCACCTTCACCAACTTCCTGCACAGTCCACTGGAACAACGGTGTCACTCTGCTGTCCAGCGAGACCTTCTCTGCCTCGGGTAAAAGACAAGCAACTTCCACCAGCTCCAGCAGGTTCTGAAACACAAGAGGGGATCCCAAGACAGGAGTTGGGGGAAGAATCAGAAAACGGACACAGGTCAGGGGAAGGGCACTGGGAGACTTCATCCACAGTGGGAAACTTCAGGATATTCTTGTTCCTGGTCTCAGCTCCTGCCCCTAAAGAGGAACGAAAGTCCCAGGCAGGGAAGGGGAAAGGGGATGGAGCAAGAAATGGGTTCAACTCTGTATGACTGGAATAGACACCATCAGCACCTTGGAACCACCAGGAGGAAACACTCTCACCTGCTGCCCCTCCTGCCTCTCCTCCTCTGCCTGGCTCAGGAGGAAGCCTTCTGCCAGCGCCACCGCCTGGGAACTGGTCTCCGGCCCACATCCCCTCACCCAGCTCTCCATCTCCGGGGGCAGGATGGCCAGGAACTGCTCCAGGATCACCAGGTCCAGCATCTGGTTCTTGGTGTGCTGCTCCGGCTTCAGCCACTGGCGGCAAAGGGAATGGAGCCGGCTGCAAGCCTCCCGAGGCCCCCCAGCCTTTTGGTAGAGAAACCGCCTGAAGCATTCATGCTGCTGCACAGGTGGGCTGAGGGTATCCTTTCCCAGGACCTTCTGCATGGTTCTTTCCCGGGACTCCCCACTGCTTCCAGCCTCCATGGGGCCAGTGTCTCTTCCTGGATTCAGGCCCGCTGAGAGCAGCCCTTCCATCCTCAAACCACGCTCCAAGGCAGCCTCTGACAAGGATGGTCTGGTTCTCCTGCCATCTTGTGATCAGCGGGACCTCCACGTTCACCAGTGCAGAACAGCTTCTACGAGTGTCTCTCAAGAGGGGGAGACTTTTTGAAACTCAGGAGACGAAGATGATTCCAGGACTGGGCTTCTCCCTGGAAAAAAGGTTGCTAATCACACCGAGATTCGAACACAGAGCACAACAAACCACTGCATTGCTCTTCAGCATTGAACACTCATCTTCAGCTACTTAGGAAAAACTGTACCATGCCCTTCTCCTGGTGGGTCCAAAGGAACTTACACCACGAAGGTCACCGCAGCGGAACAAACCAAGGAGCAGGACGCTGATGGTCAGAGGTTGTTGGCCTTTTTTAGCTCTTGGCACGTGACAAGGCGTTAAACAGTCAAGACCCCCCATCGGTCAGTGGCGTAGCTGGAGGGGGGGCGGAGCAGCAGGTCTGGCAGGGAGCGGGCAAGCGGCCCCTCCCTTCGGAGCCATTCCCGGCGGGGAGAGCAAAACGGAGCCGTAAGGGAGGGGCCGCTTGCCCACCGCACTGAGGCTCCCCGCAAGACTGGCTGCGCCGCCCCCCTCCAGCTACGCCACCGCCATCAGTCGCTTGACAGTTGAAAGGCACACCGTGGTGCTGGCGAGGGGAGCACACCCGAGAGGCACACTGGTGAGGCAGCTTCCAGCTGCAGCGGAGCCTCCATGCACAGCAGCAGTCTACCTGAGCCGCAGCCGCTTCGGTCTGAGAGGCTCAGCTTGTGACTGCTGCACGTGGAGGCTCCACGGCCAGCCGCCGTGGCTGAAAGCGCTCCCCGGTGGGGCAGCCTCGAGGGGCTGCTGGAGGGGCTGCTCTGCGGGGGCCCGGACCCCTCCCCGCCCCCACACCCAGACCCGCGCTCACCCCCGTGGTCCCGGAGGAAGGCTCTCAGGCCGGAAGCGCCCCCTCCGCTCCCCCCCGTTCCCTGCAGGCTCTCTAGGAAGGAAGCGGCCCTCGCCGGTCTTAACCCTTCGCTCCTCGAGACTCTGCTCCCCAAGAGGCTCGGCGGGAGTCTCTGGGCTGCTCGCTCCTGGCAGCCCGTCCTGCCTCGCAGGGCTGTTGTGAAGACAGAGGGGGTGGAGGTGGGGGAGCCACTGGGAAACCCGGTTTTCTCCCTTGGGCAGCCTGTCCTGCCTTGCAGGGTTGTTGTGAAGACAGAGGGGGTGGAGGTGGGGGAGCCACTGGGAAACCCGGTTTTCTCCCTTGGGCAGCCTGTCCTGCCTTGCAGGGTTGTTGTGAAGACAGGGGGGGTGGAGGTGGGGGAGCCACTGGGAAACCCGGTTTTCTCCCTTGGGCAGCCTGTCCTGCCTTGCAGGGTTGTTGTGAAGACAGAGGGGGTGGAAGTGGGGGAGCCACTGGGAAACCCGGTTTTCTCCCTTGGGCAGCCTGTCCTGCCTTGCAGGGTTGTTGTGAAGACAGAGGGGGTGGAAGTGGGGGAGCCACTGGGAAACCCGGTTTTCTCCCTTAGGCAACCTGTCCTGCCTCACAGGGCTGTTATGTAGACAGGAGGAGTGGGGGTGGGGGAGCCACTGGGAAACCCGGTTTTCTCCCTTAGGCAGCCTGTCCTGCCTCGCAGGGCTGTTGTGAAGACAGAGGGGGTGGAAGTGGGGGAGCCACTGGGAAACCCGGTTTTCTCCCTTAGGCAGCCTGTCCTGCCTCGCAGGGCTGTTGTGAAGACAGAGGGGGTAGAGGTGGGGGAGCCACTGGGAAACCCAGTTTTCTCTCTTAGGCAGCCTGTCCTGCCTTGCAGGGCTGTTGTGAAGACAGAGGGGGTGGAGGTGGAGGAGCCACTGGGAAACCCGGTTTTCTCCCTTGGGCAGCCTGTCCTGCCTTGCAGGGCTGTTGTGAAGACAGAGGGGGTGGAGGTGGAGGAGCCACTGGGAAACCCAGTTTTTTCCCTTGGGCAGCCTGTCCTGCCTTGCAGGGTTGTTGTGAAGACAGAGGGGGTGGAAGTGGGGGAGCCACTGGGAAACCCGGTTTTCTCCCTTGGGCAGCCTGTCCTGCCTTGCAGGGCTGTTGTGAAGACAGAGGGGGTGGAGGTGGGGGAGCCACTGGGAAACCCGGTTTTCTCCCTTAGGCAACCTGTCCTGCCTCGCAGGGCTGTTATGTAGACAGAAGGAGTGGGGGTGGGGGAGCCACTGGGAAACCCGGTTTTCTCCCTTAGGCAGCCTGTCCTGCCTCGCAGGGCTGTTGTGAAGACAGAGGGGGTGGAAGTGGGGGAGCCACTGGGAAACCCGGTTTTCTCCCTTAGGCAGCCTGTCCTGCCTCGCAGGGCTGTTGTGAAGACAGAGGGGGTGGAAGTGGGGGAGCACTGGGAAACCCGGTTTTCTCCCTTGGGCAGCCTGTCCTGCTTCGCAGGGCTGTTGTGAAGACAGAGGGGGTGGAGGTGGGGGAGCCACTGAGAAACCCAGTTTTCTCTCTTAGGCAGCCTGTCCTGCCTCGCAGGGCTGTTGTGAAGACAGAGGGGGTAGAGGTGGGGGAGCCACTGAGAAACCCAGTTTTCTCTCTTAGGCAGCCTGTCCTACCTCGCAGTGCTGTTCTGAAGATAGAAGGGGTGGAAGGAGCCACTGGTAAATCCAGCTTTCTCTCTTGTGCAGCCTGTCCTAACTCACAGGGCTGTTGTGAGGATAGGGGGTGGAGGAAGCCACTGGAAAACCTTTTTCTCCCTTGGGCAGCCTGTCCTACCTTGCAGGGCTGTTGTGAAGTTAGAGAGGATGGATGGGTGGAGCCATGTAAGGCTGCAGACCTATCCACACTTACCTGGAAGTAAGCCCTATCACTACAGTGTGACTTACTTCTGAGTAGACCTGCCTAGGAGTGGGCTGTGAGTCACTGGGAAGACCTTGGAGGTCACACGCAGGGCCGGCCCATCCACAAGGCCAACTGAGCAGTTGCCTTAGGCGCTTCTGTGCCCACCTGGCTGCCTTCTCGGCCATTTCCTGGCTGGACACACAGAGCTGTTTTCATGTGATTTGTGCTGCTGGCTTCTCCAAGAGAACCAAAGCTGGTCAGTTGGGGCCAAAGCCGATCAAAGGTGTCACCAAGGCCGCCTGGAAGGGCGACAAAGGAACACCCACACAGTATACCTGCTCTTCAATCGGGACTACACCCCCACCCAGAACAGGTATCACCAACCCAGGCAGGGGGCACCTCATCTAACAGCACCTCTGTCTTGTCTGCATCGAGTTTGGTGTGAGGAATTTATCGGGGTGTGTGTGTGACAAGGGTGGGCAGAATAGGGGCGCGGGAGGGCGGCCAGGCTTCCCAGTGCAGAGCCCGGCTCTGGATGCGGGCACCTGGACAGCCCAATGCGCTCCTCGGTCCTCTGCGACCTTTCCAGTCATCGCAGAAACGGAGCATCCTCGTATTAGGCTCACACTAGAAAGGTCCTGAGTGCACCCACATCCTTCTCCCCCCAGCTGTGTCCTCGGTCCCCCCCTTCATGCTCAGTAGATCCACACGCCAAGAGCCACTGGAGCAGGCCAGCTTCCTCCCACATTGGTCACCGTGTGGAGGGGTGTCACTGATGCTTCTGGCAGCCCCCAGCACCTCAGGGAGGCAGTGGGTTCAGGTGAGACAGGAAAACAGAAGGTCCCAGGTCACGTCTGGAGGCCCTCCTTTGGCTCCTGGGCCCCCTTTTTGACCCTGGCCCAGGTACAAGTTACCCCCCTCATCCACCCCATGGACCCTGTCCTCTACTGCCATAAGAACGTAAGAACAGCCCCAGTGGATCAGGCCATAGGCTGGACTGGATGGGCCTATGGCCTGATCCAGTGGGGCTGTTCTTATGGCAGTAGTGGCGCTAGAGGTGGTGCAAAGCAGTGAGCAAGCAGGCCCTGCCCAATTCCATTCTGTGCACACCTCTGTTTTGCTTCAGCAGCCTGCAATGGCTCGGGAGGGAAGGGGCCGCCTGCACCCCACAGTGAGGCTCCCTGCAAAACTCAGTGCTTTGCACCTCCACTGCTCCAAGCCGAGTCATATTCCTGTCCCACTTGGTGTATTTCCTGGAGCCAGTGGCTGATGCTCGGAGGGCACAAAGAGACCCTTTGCTGGGTAGGCAGGGGTGCTACTGACTGTCAATGAGTACGGGGGTGGAATGCACTATTCCCTCTAACTCCCCCCCCACTGCGCAGGACAGCGTCAACACAAGGAATAGAATGCTCATACACACATGCTCACACATGCTCATACACACAAATGCTCACCAGCACACATGAATGCTCGCTTGCAAACACTGCATGGTCTGTTAACAAGGGTGCTCTGTGTGAGTCAGACATATGCAAGTCTAAGGACTTTCCCCATTGGTCAGAGGACACATACCTCTGGGGCTCGTACCAGTGGTGTAGGTAGAGGGGGTGTACCTCCATTTTGCTTCCACTGCCCAGAATGGCTCTGGGGGAGGGGCCCCTTGCAAAACTGAAGGGGGAGGTGAGGCTCCCTGCAAAACTGAAGTGTGTTGCACCCCATCTAGCTACGCCACTGGCTGGCACAAGGACAGGCGGAAGGAACAGTCAGCAACTCCAAGGCCAGGCTACTCCAGCAGACGTGGCTTATTAAAAGAACAGAAGACAGTAGCATCTGCAGAGCAAGGAGATGTGACAATCCACTGGACGCCTCGAACCAGGTACCAGGCAGACCAAGGGTTAAAATATAACCAGTTTTATTGAAGTTTAAACAAAAAGGATTTTTAAAAATAGCAAAAAAAAACAAGGTAACATGAAAAAGGTGAGACGCAAAGGGTTAGTGCTGCTGTTTTCAAACTCTCAGGGAGTTTGAATCCCGCAGTAAGTCTTTGCGGGGGCAGGGGGAGGCGGCAGGGGGATCCCCAGGATCGCGTCACTCAGGGGGCTGCAGGGACTGAGGTGCACCTTCCAGTCCCTGCAGCAGCCATCCCTGGGTGTGGGGAGCTGGGCCCGAGCGCCTGCAGGGGTCCCCAGGTCAGGGAACGTGAGAGATCGCGCTCTGCCTCAGCAAAACCGGAAGCAGAGCACGATCTCTCCACACTCACTTGCCCTGACCTGAGCTCTGCAGGCATTCACGCCCGGCTCCCCACACCCAGGGACGGCTGCTGCACAGACTGGAGGGTGCACCCCAGTCCCTGCAGCCCCGTCTGAAGGAAAAGCGGAGCAATCACGCTCCACTTCCAGTTTAGTGGAGCAGGGTGCGATCACCCCACTTTCACTTTCCCTGACCTGGGGAGCCCTGCCGTAGGTTGCGCAGGGCTCCCCGCACCCCCTGCAGCCCCCCTGAGCAGCGCAATCCTGGGGACCGCTGCCTCCTGGATGCCCCCGGCCCCTTAAGGGGAAAGTGTAATGGAAGATCAGAAGATCATCAGGTGGATGATGTGGTGTTGACAGCAATTCCATGTTTTGACAGCTCTGGGAAGGGCAGGGCTGGCTCCACAGCTGTAATTAATCAAGGCCAATGGGACTCTGATGGACACCTGAGCTTCATTTGACCTTGATGGGACTTTGAATGGACATGGATTCATGGACTGAAGAGATGGCTCAGCTGAGCCTAACTTGGACTTCTCACAGCTGAGCTGAATTTGGACTAAACAAGGGGCTGCAGGATAAAAGGCAGCTTCAGAAGGCACAAAGAGCTAGGCAAGCAGGATGCTGACCCAGCTGGAAGCAGGACACTGACCCAGTCAGAAGCTGGACCCTAACCCAGGACTAAGAGCGGGACCCTGACCCAGAACTCTGCTGGAGGACACAGAAGAGAGGAATGCTAGGACCCTGCTGGAGGAGACACTCTGCTGGAGAGAACACTGCTGGAGAGGAGGAACTCTACTGCAGAAGACTGGACTGTGTTTTAGAGATTGGATTGGACTTGGACTGGAGGCTTTGGACCTTTAACCACTGAGTTAAGTGGAGTTTTGGGGAGGGAAAGCCTCTGGACAAGAGGACTTGCAGGGAGTGTCTGTGTTTATAGCAATAAATTTGGTTAGTTGCTATAGATAAGGAGTTCTGTGTTCATTCCATTGCACACCACAGCTGTTGTTTCTTGGAAAAGGAGGGTGTTAATTAGCCAAAAAGCAGGCATTAGAAGGGAGTTGGAATATTTGGCAGAACAGAAAGGGACCAGGACCCTCAGGCTGGGGCGTCGCAACACCCATTTGAATACCAATGGGTTAGTGGTTGATCTAGCATGAGGTGACATTACCACTAATGGCCAGCATTTGGAGCACCACCTAATCTGTTACCCTGGGAATGGCAAAAGAGGCAATATCAAATTGAATATTAAGAACAGAATTCTTAAGGGGTCAGTGGCGGGCCTGGTGGGGTGCAGGGGGGGCAAAAGCCCCAGGTGCGTTGCCTGCTGCATTTCACCACTACCACATCCGCCAACTGTGCCACCATGCCTACCTGTTGGAAGCCGTTCTATGGAGAGGCAAAGCCCCGCATGGTGCTGCAAAGTGCGCAAAAATTCTCCTGAGGTTTCTAGCATGCTCTGAACATGCTCGGGCTGCTACCTTACAGGGCTGTTGTTGAAGATAGATTGGGGAAATGGAGCAGGTGAGGGGGTGGAGGGATCAGGTTCGCCTGTGGGGGCAAGCAGGTTTGGCAGTGGGTCCCCAGTCTCATACACTATGGGGTTGTGATACAAAAAAGGTTGAAGACCACTGGCTTATGGCTTTTTACAAAATGAACAGATGAGGGCTGCAAGTTCTTGCCCCCAGCAGCTAAATGTACAAAAGCTGCTGGTGAGTTAAACTTGCCCAGAACATGGGACAATAGACAAAAAATAAAAACAGGGAAACTCAGGAAGTCATCACAGAGCTACCCAAAACTCCACAGTTTGGACATTCAAAGTGTTTCTCTCCTGTGACTTCTTTGATGATAAGTAAAACTTGACTTCTGACCAAACCTTTTTCCACACTCAGAGCATTTATATGGTTTTTCCCCAGTATGGATTCTGCTATGGTGTATAAGCTGAGTGCTATCAATGAAGCTTTTTCCACATTCAAAGCATTTGTATGGCTTATATCCCGCATGAATTTTCTCATGTGTACGAAGGGCTGAGCTCTGATTGAAGCTCCATCCACACTCCAAACATTTATAGGGCTTCTCCCCTGTGTGGATTCTTTGATGTGGACGGAGTGCTCCTTTATTAGCAAAGCCTTTTCCACACTCCAAGCATTTGTATGGTTTCTCTCCAGTATGGATTATGTTATGTACTTTCAGGTGTGAGCTTTGACTGAAGCCTTTTCCACATTCCAAGCATTTATAGGGTTTCTCTCCTGTGTGAGTTCTTTTGTGTGAAATAAGGTGCGAGGCCTGACTGAAGCTCTTTCCACACTCCAGGCACGGATATGGTTTCTTTCCTGTGTGGGTTCTTATATGTGAAGTAAGGCTTGAGCTGTGACGGAAGCTTCTTCCACACTCCAAGCACTGATGCGGTTTCTCCCCTGTGTGAGTTTTCTGGTGTGAAGTAAGGCTTGTGCTATGACTGAAACACTTTCCACACTCCAAGCACTGATATGGTTTCTCCCCTGTGTGAGTTTTCTGGTGTGAAGTAAGGCTTGAGCTATGACTGAAACACTTTCCACATTCAAAACACTGATACGGTTTCTCCCCTGTGTGAGTTTTCTGGTGTGAAGTCAACCTGGCCCTCCTCCTGAAGCTCTTTCCACATTCCAAGCATGTGTAAGATGTCTGTGCTGTGTGCATTTTCTGTTGTATCTCCAGGCTTGATTTGCTACTGAAGGTCACAGGGCACTTCTTCCTTTTCTTTTTCCTTTCAGAGGGGAAGTCATGCAGCTCTTCTTCCAGAGAACCTTCCAGTTTACTAACCCTGCTCTCTGCTTGGTTTTGCTCCTGCCCTTTTGATCCAGCCTGTTTCCCAGCATTCTTCCCTGTGGGAGTTCTTTCAGGTTCACTAAGGTCTGTGTCCTGACTGAAGCTCATTCCACACTGCAGGCATTTATAAGGTTTCTCCCCAGTGAGGATTCTGCTGTCCACCTTTGAATTATCACAGAAAAATTTCTCACACACAGGACATTCTTCCATCCTTGATTGAGATTGCTTGCCTGGGATTTCAAACGGGTCTGCTTGGTTTCCCTCCTGCCTCCGCAATTCCTCTTGATCCTCAAAGGTCTCTTCCACCGCTTCATGCATGGTTGTTTCTGGTGACATCCCAGCTGCTTTTTCGTAATCCTCATCCTGTCGATCACCTGTTGGAATTAAAAGGGGATGCTGATCAGGGTTTATAATTGAAAAACTGAGCCTCTCATCGATGACCAAACTAAAGGAGCTCTTGTAGAGACTTCAGACAAATGTGGCTGCTTCCACCATTTCAACCTTGTTCCTTATTGGATGAAGCCTATATTGTTGGCAGTGTGGACCATTTGATCTTACCATTGGAACGTAAGAAGAGACTGGCTGGATCAGGTCAAGGTCCCATCTAGTCCAGCTTCCTGTGAGTCAGTGGTCATAAGAACATAAGAACAGCCCCACTGGATCAGGCCATAGGCCCATCTAGTCCAGCTTCCTGGATCTCACAGTGGCCCACCAAATGCACCAGGGAGCACACCAGATAACAAGAGACCTGCATCCTGGTGCCCTCCCTTGCATCTGGCCTTCTGACATAACCCATTTCTAAAATCAGGAGGTTGCGCATACACATCATGGCTTGTAACCCATAATGGATTTTTCCTCCAGAAACTTGTCCAATCCCCTTTTAAAGGCGTCTAGGCTAGACACCAGCACCACATCCTGTGGCAAGGAGTTCCACAGACCGACCACACGCTGAGTAAAGAAATATTTTCTTTTGTCTGTCCTAACCCGCCCAACACTCAATTTTATTGGGATGTCCCCTGGTTCTGGTATTATGTGAGAGTGTAAAGAGCATCTCCCTATCCACTCTGTCCATCCCCTGCATAATTTTGTATGTCTCAATCATGTCCCCCCTCAGGCATCTCTTTTCTAGGCTGAAGATGCAAATGGGAGCACCCAAGACAATGAGAGACCTGTATCCTGTTCCGCTCCCTTGCATCTGCAGACGCATGTGGCCTCTGGGAACCAAGTGCCTCGGGAACTAAGTGCCAGGTAAGGCACAAGAGTTTAGCATCTGGGCGAGGAGAAGGCAAGGAGACCTCTGAGTTTTGGAGAAGGAGAGGAGGAGGAGCAGGAGGAGGAGGTAAGTGTACTCATTCTAACGCTTTGTCTTTCTAACTCCCTGTCTTCTAACCTTAACCTTACCTTTAAAGCAACCTTAAATCAAAATTGAAAGTTAGCACCTAAGGGAGGTACATAGGGCTACTCTGAGCAGGAGCAGAGTCCTACTCGTGAGTAAGAGCAGAGTCCTACTCGTGAGTAAGAGCCCAAGGGTCAGGCATTTAAATCAAAGTTGAAAGTTAGCTGCACCTAAGGTAGCACTTAATCGAAGGAAGGGAAGAGGATAAAGTGGAAAGCAGGTTTTTCTACTTGTTTAAATTAAACCTATACTTAACCCAGGTTAAACCTAATCTAAGTTAGAACATAACCTAAACAGGTCAGTAAATTGGGACACAGGATCTGGAGAGCAATAAATAATTAAACAAACCCAAATAAAAACTAGCTTGAGGTTACAAAAACAGTCCAGCCTAAGAGAACAGAACTAGGAGGGAAAGGACCTAGGAAGGGCCAATTCCCAACCCATTAAGAGCCCCATTAGCCTAATCCAAGCAGTCCATTCAGGAGCCTGCAGAGTAGGTCACGCCCATCAGCAGCCATTTGCCTTCCTGAGCTTTTGTAAACTCACCTGGGAAGGCCAGCCCCCTTTCAATCAGGAAGGAAGGAGGGGGGAGGAGCCAGCCAGGAGTATAAAGCTAGGCAGGCCATCGCGTGAGGCTCTCTGCAGACGCATGTGGCCTCTGGGAACCCAGTGCCTCGGGAACTAAGTGCCAGGTAAGGCACAAGAGTTTAGCATCTGGGCGAGTTCAGCAGCAGGGTGAGGAGGCCAGGGCCCCAGACACTGCCCTTCCTCTTCCCTAGAGAAAAGGGCTGCTATCCAGTGTACCCTAAATAAAAGTGTACAAAGGACCCCTAAATAAAACAACAACAACAACAAAAAAGCTATGCAGTCAGACAGCCAGCAGCAGGGTGGGGGCTATCCAGTGTTCTGCATCGAGTGCCACATGTATGATTATATGTCTCTGGGGCATAAGTCATGGGTGTGTCCTCGGTGCAAGGAGCTCCAGGCTCTCAGGGAACGCGTCCGCTCCCTTGAAGCCTTGGTGGCCGACCTGGAGAAGCGCAGGCAGCCAGAGGAGGACCGTGGGGAGACTTCTGGGGACGATCAGGCTTCGTCCCAACCTCAGGCGTGCAGCTCCTCGGCTGCCCGGGTGGGAAGTCTCGGGACTGGAGGACGTCATCCTGGAGAGGAGGGAAACAATCCCCTAGGGGGGATCCCTTCTCCAGGGGATGGGCCCGTATCCGAGCGCACTCGGGATACTCCTCGGCGGGAGGGGGGTCGGGGGCTTCTTGTAGTGGGGGATTCGATTATTAGAAACATAGAGAGGGGGGTTTGCGACGGATGTGAGGACCGCATGGTGATTTGCCTGCCTGGTGCGAAGGTTGCGGACATCACTTCTCGTCTAGACAGGCTAGTAGACAGTGCTGGGGGAGAGGTAGCGGCTGTGGTGCATGTCGGCACCAACGATGTGGGCAAGTGTAGCCGGGAGGTCCTGGAGGCCAAATTTAGGCTTTTAGGCAGGAAGCTGAAAGCCAGGACCTCAAAGGTAGCGTTCTCTGAAGTGCTACCTGTTCCACGCGCAGGGCCAGCTAGGCAGGCGGAGATCAGGGGTCTCAATGCGTGGATGAGACGGTGGTGTAGGGAGGAGGGGTTTAGATTCGTTAGGCACTGGGGAACGTTTTGGGACAAGCGGGGCCTGTACAAGAGGGACGGGCTCCATTTGAACCAGAATGGAACCAGACTGCTGGTGCATAACATTAAAAAGGTGGCAGAGCAGCTTTTAAACTGATCCCTGGGGGAAGGCCGACAGGAGCCGAGGGGCATCCGGTTCGGGACTCCTCATCCCTATGGGATGAGGATGGGGAGGTTAGAGAACAAGACAAAGGCAGGGTAGGAGAAGAAATTGGGAAAGGTAGGGTGATGGGATGTGATAGACAGTTTGGCACAATGAGAGGATGCGGGGACAAAGGAGTGAATAAGCAGCCCATCCTGGGGCATTCCGTGTATAAATGCTTTTATGCGAATGCCTGAAGTCTACGAGCAAAGGTGGGAGAACTGGAATGTCTGGTGACAAGGGAAAATATTGACATAGTGGGCATAACGGAAACCTGGTGGAATGCGGAGAATCAGTGGGATACCGCAATCCCGGGCTATAAACTCTACAGGAGGGACAGGCGGGGCGTGTTGGAGGTGGGGTGGCCCTTTATGTTAAGGAAGGGATAGAATCCAGCAAAGTAGAGATTGAAGGTGGGTCCGACTCCACCGTAGAATCTCTGTGGGTTAAATTACCAGGCTTGTGCAGCGATGTAATACTGGGGGCGTGCTATCGTCCTCCAGACCAGAAATCTGATGGGGACCTTGAAATGAGGAAACAGATCAGGGAGGTGACAAGGAGGGACAGGGTTGTAATCATGGGGGACTTCAATTATCCTCATATTGACTGGGTCAATTTGTGTTCTGGTCACGATAAGGAAACCGGATTTCTTGACGTGCTAAATGACTGTGGCTTAGATCAGCTAGTCACGGAGCTCACCAGAGGACAGGTGACTCTGGATTTAATTTTGTGCGGTACGCAGGACCTGGTTAGAGATGTAAACGTTACTGAGCCATTGGGGAACAGTGATCATGCTGCGATCCGTTTTGGCGTGCACGTTGGGGGAAGAATACCAGGCAAATCTCTAACAAAAACCCTTGACTTCCGACGGGCGGACTTCCCTCAAATGAGGAGGCTGGTTAGAAGGTTGAAAGGGAGGGTAAAAAGAGTCCAGTCTCTCCAGAGTACATGGAGGCTGCTTAAAACAACAGTAATAGAGGCCCAGCAGAGGTGTATACCGCAAAGAAAGAAGGGTTCCACTAAATCCAGGAGAGTGCCCGCATGGCTAACCAGCCAAGTTAGAGAGGCTGTGAAGGGCAAGGAAGCCTCCTTCCGTAAATGGAAGTCTTGCCCTAATGAAGAGAATAAAAAGGAACAAACTGTGGCAAAAGAAATGTAAGAAGTTGATATGGGAGGCCAAGCGAGACTATGAGGAACGCATGGCCAGCAACATTAAGGGGAATAATAAAAGCTTCTTCAAATATGTTAGAAGCAGGAAACCCGCCAGAGAAGCGGTTGGCCCTCTGGATGGTGAGGGAGGGAAAGGGGAGATAAAAGGAGACTTAGAGATGGCAGAGAAATTAAATGAGTTCTTTGCATCTGTCTTCACGGCAGAAGACCTTGGGCAGATACCGCTGCCCGAACGGCCCCTCCTAACCGAGGAGTTAAGTCAGATAGAGGTTAAAAGAGAAGATGTTTCAGACCTCATTGATAAATTAAAGATCAATAAGTCACCAGGCCCTGATGGCATACACCCAAGGGTTATTAAGGAATTGAAGAATGAAGTTGCAGATCTCTTGACTAAGGTATGCAACTTGTCCCTCAAAACGGCCACAGTGCCAGAAGATTGGAGGATAGCAAATGTCACGCCTATTTTTAAAAAGGAAAAGAGGGGGGACCCGGGAAACTATAGGCCAGTCAGCCTAACATCCATACCGGGTAAGATGGTGGAATGCCTCATCAAAGATAGGATTTCAAAACACATAGACGAACAGGCCTTGCTGAGGGAGAGTCAGCATGGCTTCTGTAAGGGTAAGTCTTGCCTCACAAACCTTATAGAATTCTTTGAAAAGGTCAACAGGCATGTGGATGTGGGAGAACCCGTGGACATTATATATCTGGACTTTCAGAAGGCGTTTGACACGGTCCCTCACCAAAGGCTACTGAAAAAACTCCACAGTCAGGGAATTAGAGGACAGGTCCTCTCGTGGATTGAGAACTGGTTGGAGGCCAGGAAGCAGAGAGTGGGTGTCAATGGGCAATTTTCACAATGGAGAGAGGTGAAAAGCGGTGTGCCCCAAGGATCTGTCCTGGGACCGGTGCTTTTCAACCTCTTCATAAATGACCTGGAGACAGGGTTGAGCAGTGAAGTGGCTAAGTTTGCAGACGACACCAAACTTTTCCGAGTGGTAAAGACCAGAAGTGATTGTGAGGAGCTCCAGAAGGATCTCTCCAGACTGGCAGAATGGGCAGCAAAATGGCAGATGCGCTTCAAGGTCAGTAAGTGTAAAGTCATGCACATTGGGGCAAAAAATCAAAACTTTAGATATAGGCTGTTTATGCCAATAAAGGTCTACTGAACTGAACTGATATAGGCTGATGGGTTCTGAGCTGTCTGTGACAGATCAGGAGAGAGATCTTGGGGTGGTGGTGGACAGGTCGATGAAAGTGTCGACCCAATGTGCGGCGGCAGTGAAGAAGGCCAATTCTATGCTTGGGATCATTAGGAAGGGTATTGAGAACAAAACGGTTAGTATTATAATGCCGTTGTACAAATCGATGGTAAGGCCACACCTGGAGTATTGTGTCCAGTTCTGGTCGCCGCATCTCAAAAAAGACATAGTGGAAATGGAAAAGGTGCAAAAGAGAGCGACTAAGATGATTACGGGGCTGGGGCACCTTCCTTATGAGGAAAGGCTACGGCGTTTGGGCCTCTTCAGCCTAGAAAAGAGACGCTTGAGGGGGGGCATGATTGAGACATACAAAATTATGCAGGGGATGGACAGAGTGGATAGGGAGATGCTCTTTACACTCTCACATAATACCAGAACCAGGGGACATCCACTAAAATTGAGTGTTGGGCGGGTTAGGACAGACAAAAGAAAATATTTCTTTACTCAGCGTGTGGTCGGTCTGTGGAACTCCTTGCCACAGGATGTGGTGCTGGCGTCTAGCCTAGACGCCTTTAAAAGGGGATTGGACGAGTTTCTGGAGGAAAAATCCATTATGGGGTACAAGCCATGATGTGTATGCGCAACCTCCTGATTTTAGGAATGGGTTAAGTCAGAATGCCAGATGTAGGGGAGAGCACCAGGATGAGGTCTCTTGTTATCTGGTGTGCTCCCTGGGGCATTTGGTGGGCCGCTGTGAGATACAGGAAGCTGGACTAGATGGGCCTATGGCCTGATCCAGTGGGGCTGTTCTTATGTTCTTATCTGGCACTCAAGGATAGGCTACTTCTAAATCCCAGAAGTTGCATATAGTCATGGCTTGTCACCTGTGATGGGCTTTTCCTCCATCAATCTGCCCAACCCATTTTGAAAGCCCACCTCACTGCTTATCCTTGTCTCCAGGTCATTTATGAATGGGTTAAAAAGCACCAGTCCCAGGACAGATCCTTGGGGCACACCGCTTTTCACCTCTCTCCATTGTGAAAATTGCCCATTGACACCCACTCTCTGCTTCCTGGTCCTCAACCAGTTCCCAATCCATGAGAGGACCTGCCCTCTAATTCCCTGATTGTGGAGTTTCCTCAGCAGCCTTTGGTGAGGGGCCTTTGGTGAAGGTGTCCAACACCTTCTGAAAATCCAGGTATATTATATCAACAGATTCCATATTCTGTAAAGGGGTGGAATAGCAGCAGTGGGGACCCCCCCCTTATTCTATCCCCCTTCCACTCCATCTTCCCCAGTTCACACAGGTTTGTACCAGTGAAAGGTTCCAGTACCTCTGGGACTGTCCTGCTCCTGTACGATACAGCACCCACTTGGGTGCTGTGACCACATTGGCAATTAAGGGAAATACAGGATTGGGGCCTAAGAGCCCAATGCTATGCATGTCTACTCAGAAGTAAGTTCCATTAGGGGCAATGTGGACAGGATTGGGCTGTCCACATTGACCCAAGAAAGTGTGGACAGGATTGGGCTGTAAGTTTTTTCTTCTGAAACAGGTTTTTGTCTCATAGGGAAATGCTGTCTCCTCTGTCTGGCTGCCAGTTATTTTGTACCTGTATCTGCTGCCCCTTCTCCCTTTTTGGTTGTTTTAGCTCTAGGCATTTCTTTCATTCTTGAGGTTTCATGGAAAGCAGGATGTGTACTTTGAAAAATAAATATGTATTGACATCATGTCCCTGCGATTCAACCTGGCATGTCAAAGGCCGAAGTCATTGGCGCAGCTGGGAGTCTCCACTCTTCATCCCTTTAAGGAAGCAGCCAGGAGTTTTGGGGGAGGTTCTGACATGGGACTTCCCCCCAATATGGTTTTCATGTTTTAGGAGCAAGAAGAGGAGTGGGAAACCTGTGGCCCTCAGGTCACATGTGGCTGCCCTTTGTGTATTTCTCCACAAATCCCACTGATCTCTGTGGTCTTTCCCTCTTGTGATGTCACTCCAGCTTCTTGAAGTCTCTTCCAGGTTCTGTGCTCTGTTACTAGGGCAACTGTCTGTAGTAATGAATAGTCTGTTCTTCTTGCCCTGCTGGTTCCATTACTACAGAGAGTTACCCTAGAAACAGAGCCCCAGAACTTGGAAAGTGTTTTAGTGATTTTCAACCACTGTAGGCCACACTCCCACAGCACGCCCGCATAACTTTTGTGGCACGCCAGTTGAAAATCACTGACAAGAAGCCAAGAAAAGAGTAAGTATTATCTTCTATTATCTATCAACAAAGAGCATAGGGGTGCTTACCTAGAGAGGATGCAGACTCATAATTTGTCATCATAACATCCTCATAGAGAGCTCTTTGGCCTGGATTCAGCAAAGCCCATTCCGCTTCTGAGAAAAACACAGCCACCTCCCTGAAGGACACCACGTTCTGAAAGAAGGGAAAAAATCACTCACTCTTTCTCTGGAAGCTTCATATTGGCCTGTGTATAGCTACAAGTGCTTCTGCACACTCTCTCTTTTCGTGGGTGAGAGAGAGAGAGAGAGTGCGCACACAAGAACAGGGAAGTAACCCAGCACAAACTGATTTCTGACTGGTAATTTTTTTTTTCCTGTTGAAGGATGACTTTTCACTCTCATCCACCCTTATGTTTCTTCTAAGGACTTCTTTCAACCACTGGCCAGCTTTCATACAGTGGGATCAAATGCTACTATAAAAGCTCATGTTTTGGTCATTTGGGGGAGACCCCACCCACTCTGTGCCTAGGGCTTGAGCTCCTGTCATGTGGTTGGCCCACTAGACAGTGAAGGAGAAAAAGGAGATCTAAAAGGGAGACAGCAGAGAAATTAATCTGTCTTCATGGCGGAAGACCTTGGGCAGATACTGCTGCCTGAACGCCCCCTCCTGACTAAGGAATTAAGGGCACAATCCAGTCTTGCACTGGAACAGGCAAGCCAGGAGGCTTGTGCTGTATCCAGCACGAGATAAGCACCGCAGTGGTTCAGCTAAGGGGAAACTTTTCTCCTTACCCCCCCCCCCCCGGTTATCCACTGCAGTCCCTATGGGTCTCCTCGGAACGGAGCATCCTGAAACCGCTCCATGCTGCTAGGGGAACAGGGCGAAGATCTGGCATAGCAGCTGTATCCCAGTCCCACCTCCTGCTCCCCGCCCATCCCCGGAGCTACCCACCGCCTGCCCAGGAACGCTTCCCTCCCGCCTCCTCTCCGCCTCTTCCCTGCCCACCCCAGAGCCTTGCATCAGCTGAGTTTGGCCAATGCAAGGCTCAGTCCCTCCATCAGCATGGAGGCTGACTTCAGTCCATATGATATCAAAATTGCACCGCATCGTCCCAGGTTTAAA